>NC_135786.1:171955000-172255000 GCF_051106095.1 Pogona vitticeps
CCCCCTCAGTGTGTGCGCGCGTCTCTCTCTGTCTCTCTCTCTCTCTCTGCCCGCCCTTTCTTGAGACGTGAAGGAAGACTCCCTCAAAGACATGCAAGGCCTAATTTAACCTCACTAGAGGAACCTAGGAAGACCAAGAGAGAGCAAGCAGGCGGGCGGGCTGGCAGGCAGGCAGGCGGGCGGGCGGGGGGGGGGGGGTGTCGGGATCTCTGCTGCAGGCCTTCCTGGGCTAAGTTAACCCCTCCCCTCCACGGGTAAGACTGAGGCGAGCGGCGGCAGAGTGGGACAGTGGGAGCCCGCCTGCCAGCTAGCCAGCCTAGCCAGCCAGCGAGGGGCCGTGGGAAGGAAAGGAGGAGGCGGAGGGGGGGGGGGGGGAGAGTTTACCTGCAGAGCGCCGGGGAGCTTGCTGCTTTCTCCTCGGCATGCTGGCGTTGCCGCCGTCTCTTCAGCCGCCCTCCTCCTCCTCCTCCTCCTCCACCGCCGCCGCCGCCGCCACCTCCTCCTCCTCCTCCTCCCTCTGCCGTCGCTGGAGAGTTTCCGCACAGGACTCTTCCAATCCCCACTCTTTTCATGCAGAAACAAACAACACACACAAGACTAATAATGAAAAAGGGGGGAAAAAGCTGGGTGGGGGGGAAGAGGGAAAGGAATAGCCGGGAGGGGGGTCGCCCCCAGTGGGTGGCTTCTTCAACTTCTGAATTCCGCGCAAGAAGAGACCGAGAAGGGGCAAAGGAGGGGAGCGAGGGGGGCCCAAAAGTTTGCCCGGCTGGGCTTCCCGGCGCGGGCGACTGGCTGTGCGTCCTTCTCGCCGGTCAGCTCCCGGCGGCGTCGCCCAGAAAGAGTCGAGGTTGCAGGAGGGGGCGGGCAGGTGGGGAGAGTGGGCTGCGGCTGGCCCCCAGCCTGGGCACGGAGATGCCAATCGCCGCCGCCGCCGCCGCCGCCGCTCCAAAATCTGGTCGAAGCAATGTTTTCATTGACAAGGTTGATTCCTGACCTTCCAGGGGCTTCGCCCTCAGACACGCGCGCCCGGAGGGGCACCCGCACAAGCTTGCCTCCTCCTCCTCCTCCCCCTTCTCGTTCGTGGCTTTTTTGGAAAAAGTTACTTCAGGAGACAAAAAAAGAAAACAAAGCTCGCTCGCTCCCGCCTCGGTCGGTCCCTCTGCCGGAGATGCGAGCGGAAGATGGACAAGATGAAGAGGTTGCCTCGCTCCCACGACGCGCAGCCCAAATCCGTTTACTTGTTCCGGCTCTCTCTTTCTCCCCCCCCCACGCACCCGGCGTGTCTCGCTTCCTTTTCTCCTTCTCCTTCTTCTTCTTCGCCTCCCTCCACCCTGCCTTGATTACTTCTTCTGCCTCTTCGTCTTGGCGGAGAAGGGAACAAACACAGCGAACGGTGAGGCGGGAGATGCCGGCGCTCTTCGGCTCTTCCAAGAGCTTTCCCCCCCCACCCCACCCCGCCAACAACAAGCCTTTCCCGAGATCAAAAGAGTCTCAAAGCGTAACTTTCTCGCTCGCTGGCTGCTTTCAAAAAGAGAAGAAGAAAAAAAGCTCGTGGATTTTGGCGATGGTGGTTTTTATTGCGCTGATAATAGCTTTTTCATTGTGCAGAAAACGAGGTCGATCCAGTCTTTCCTTCTCCTCCCATGACTTAGTCTGAACGAGAAAGCAGCTGGGGGGGGGGGAGAAGGAGTAAAAAGCCCCCGTACATACAGATAACACCGGATGGGAAATGTCAGTCACTCCTCCTCCACCATCCACAGAGTCACAGATCAAACAGTGGCACCATCGGAGAGGACTACTTTTTCTGCCTCGCTCTCTCTCTCTGTATGTCTTTTTTTTCCCCCCAAAGATCGCAGCTGCTTCGGATACGAGTATTAATGCAAACGCGTTTGCAACACGGACTATTATTTTAAAGTTGATCTTGATCTGCGAAACAAAACAAACAAAAGCCTTCAAAGCAGGCACCGCCAGACGGAGTGTATGAAAGGTGTGGGGGTTCGGGGGGGGGGAAGAAACCCAGCTATTCACCGAGTGGGAGAGATTAACGTGAACTGCCCCCCCCCCGCGCGCATTTAAACTCCTGGGAGAGAAAGAGACCCACTCTCCCTCTCTTCTCTTTTCACTGAAATATAGCACACATTCCGATCCGAGAGCTTTCAGACAGTCTCAACTGATAGACAGACACATCGAGCTGCTTTTCCTGCTTCAGATTTTTTTTTTACTCCTCCTCCTCTGGCCAACGTCACCCTGACAATTACAAATAGGTCTCATACAAACCCATACCTGTCAATCTTTTTAATTGCTTTTTTCAATTTTATTTTTCTTGTGTTCATTTTTTTTTTTTTTTGCTTTGCAAGACTAAAACTCACGACGAAAGTCTAAGCAACGATTTTGAAATGCATGCATTTTTCCCCCTAAAGCGAAAAGCACAACGATTTGTTATCGTAAATCTTAGTCGGCAACAGAACAATGTCAGGCGCTCAAGTTCCGGGAAAACTTTCAAGAGCTGTTTCTCCCCCCTCCTTGCCCCATGATTGGGAGGGGGCCACACAAATTTAAGATTTTTGTTAGAGTTTGCTTATTTTTGTTCCAGAACCCAAACTTATTAAGAAAAAATACTGCTGAATCAAGTGATGAAGGTGCACATTGAAAAGAAATGACAAAATTAGGTCCCATAATATTCTATGAGGATAAATCGCAGTTTTGTGTAAAATGTGAATGGATTTTCTTCCATAGTTAATACTGTGTAATTAAGAAATGGGATTTGTTATGTGGTGCTGGAGATTGATGTAGAATGCTTAGATGAGCATTTTAAACGCCACGCGTAGCACAATCCCATAATTATATATATATTTACACGCAAAGCCCATTGAGTGCAAGTATAGGAGAGGAGTCAGTATCTCTTGTTTGGGTTTTCGTCTCCATTCAGCAGCACCAACCAAAGCTAGGCAGCTCCTGGTACACTTTTATTATTTTTTTAAAAGCATGTTTTGATCAGACATATAATACACTTGCAAAAAAAAAAAAAAAAACCTGAGCATTGCAGAGCCTGATTTAAGAGGAAGAGAGATAAGAAGAGTAGGTAAATGTTGAGGCCGAATATAAATACAGTACAGGGCGATCCAATGGGTTTCCCAGTCTTTATTTTGTGACAGTTATAAAAATCTATGCGTCTGCAAAGGGCTCTTTGGTGTGGTGTGTATCTTTTGAATAATAGAAGGACAGAAGCAATATTTGTGGGGAGGGGGTGGCGTCTTTATTGGGAGGCCAGACATAGAGATGCTCCCCGATCCTTAAAAGATGTAAATCCCTGTTGTTGTTTTCCCTCCTTTTCCCCCTCACGCCAACCTCGCTTCCACTAACCCGGCTGCTAGAAGCGGCTCTGGGTTGATTCGTACCACCTTACGAGGAAGTGAACGTTTCGCACGGAAGGGGAGGGGCCTGTTCTCCGCCGCCTGCGGCTCCGGGAGGCTCCGAAGAGCAACGTTGCCGCCAGATTAGCTGCAACTTCTCTCCATAAACCTTAACCCACATTGGTCTAATAACGCGTTCCAGATCGTTTTCTATAGCTATCTATGCAAGGAGAAGAACGTGTGTATGTGTGTGTGTGTGTGTGTGTGTGTGTGTAGAAATCAGCTCCATTTTTTTTTAATGAAAGAGGTGGAGGCTGTGCGGTAGATTCGGCGTGTTTTTAATAGGCAATGACAGCCTCTTTTTTCTTACCACGGAGACCCTATACCCCCCCCCATCATACAGAATAATAACAAGTGCTGCTGCCGTTGTTTTAATTTGGGAAAAAAAATCTTTGGATTTCATGCCGTTTGTCGCAGCCGTGGGTCCGTGTCTTGCTTCGTTACACTCTTCTCACACACTCACCAACCCCTTATACAGGCGCCCAGTTTTTGCTCCCGAGGCACCGGCAACTTGATAGGGCAGGCTGAGCTCAAAAGGAGGAAGTTTGCCCTTCTGTGTGGTCTTGTTTGTTTGCTTAGGGGAAAAAAATACTACTGGCGGCAACAATGTCAGCAGCTGCTGCTGCTGCAGGGAGTCTCTCTCTCTCTCTCTCTCTCTCTCTCTCTCTCTCTCTCTCTCTCTCTCTCTCTCTCTCTCTCTCTCTCTCTCTCTCTCTCTTTCCCCTGCTGCCTTTCTGATGTAAGGAAGGAGCAAGACTCGGGCAGGCTGCAGCTTGCTGCTTTTAGACTTGATTTGCATGAACCGAGTGCAAAGTGCAGAGCGAGTCTTTTCCGGCCCGCATTCCCCTTGGAAGAACCCTAGGCTGGAGAGGCCAAAAAGTGGCGCGGAAAAGCTGAGCCAAGGCGGTAAGGAAAGGTAGCTCGGGCTTCCCCATGAGTTGGACCGCCCGGGCCAGCGGGGGACTAGCGTCTTGGGCGACTCCGCGGCGGCCGTGGCTAGCGTGGCGGCGGCGGCAGCAGCAGCAGCAACAGCTCCGCCCCGGTCCCTTGGCGAGCCTCGGGCGGCTTTGCTTGGGCGGCGCTTGGCCCCGGCCCATCGTGGACATGTCGTACTCCCGGCACTTCCTGGATTTCCAAGGCTCGTCCATCCCCACCTCCATGAAGAAGCTGGTCGCGACCAAGTTGAGCTCCAACTTCCGCGAAGCCGTGACCTTACGCCATGTGCCCGTGCCGCTCCCGGGAGACCACGACCTGCTTGTTAGGAACAGGTGGGGACCTCTCGACCCTCCATTGCCCTCCCTCCTTCTTCCCCCGCCCCTCTTTTCCTGCCTCTTCCCAAGACTTCTTTGTATCTCCCCCCCCCCAGTCTCCCTGCAGGGGGGCAGCCGATAGGGGCGATCCCCCTTTCTCTGTCCCGCGGAGGACCCCTCCCTAACTTCTCTCTCACACACGCACCCCCTTCGGCCTCCTCCCTCCCTCTCTCCCTCTCCTGTCCGCCCACTCGCTCACTCTCGGTGATCCGGTCAAGTTGTGCCGGCAGCTGCCATCTGGCGACTGTTGGGTTTTATTTTATTGGGGGGGGGGAATGGTTTTTTACGCCATAATCCAGCGCGCGCACCGCTGTGTGGGCGGGGGGGGGAGAGGAAAGGAAGGAAGGAGGGAGGGAGGGATGTTTGGGCTCGCAGGAAAGCCGCAACTTTAGATGGATTCTCCCTCCCTCCCTTCTCTTCCTTTCCCGTTCCAAGGTGCTAAAATAAAAGGAGGAGGAGAGGGGGGAGGAGGATAGATAGGCCTTCCTTCCAACAAGTCCGTCCGGAGAAGGTAAGCCAAGCCACCAAAGTCCTTCGCCTGAAAAGTTGTGTGTGACCTGAGGGTTCAGGAAGGGACTTCAGCAACCAGGAAATGATTCCTAAAGCCCCTCCCAGGTTTCTGACTGCCAGTGTTTGTGGACTTGTTCCTGCCACCGTACGCGCGGGGGTGGAGAGGGATCTGCGAGCGAGCGCCGCTGCCTTGGCTTGATCTTGTCAGATTTGGGAGGGCTGCGTTGGCTGTACAATAACACGGGCCGATCTGTGTCGATCTCCATGTGCGGTTTGTGCAAGAGTAATCAGGACGTTGGGTATAGGTTATTTTTAGTCGTCTCCTATGTGTCTGTGTGTGAGAAAGTGTGTGTGTGTGCACGCATGTGACACACACACTCCAGACATTGTGTCGAGCAATTTAATGTATACAACTCTTCCTGCTCTCCCCTCCACCACTAGTCCTGTTCATCACTAACCTTAAGCAGGCAGTGGATCAACAGGAAACCAAAGAACCTCAGATGGTTATGCGACTTTCACCCACTGTCACTTCTCTGTGTATTAACTCCATGCTCCTCTTCCTCCGATCTAACCACGTTTATTCAGAAGTGAACTCCCTAGAGTTCGGTAGCGTTTGCTTTCAAAGAACGACTGCTTACCGGTGGTAGCCTCGGAAAGTTTACTACTATTGTTAGGCGTTTCTTGCACGTGTAAGTGAGGAGGATCCTGTTCTTTCTGCAAAATACTCGGGAAACGCGTGGAGCGAAGACGTGACATTTTCCTTAGCATAACAAACTGCAAATTGTGGGCGCTGACTCTGTGCGTTCACGATTTCTTCGGGGTCCCCTTATGCCGAAAGATTTGATTTGATTTTTGGAAACAAGAGATTCATTCTTTAAGTTGGTTTCTTCTGCTGTCTTCATTTCTGATTAATCAC
Organism: Pogona vitticeps; assembly: GCF_051106095.1. NCBI lineage: Eukaryota > Metazoa > Chordata > Lepidosauria > Squamata > Agamidae > Pogona > Pogona vitticeps. The sequence continues at coordinate 171,961,150 of NC_135786.1, forward strand.
TTCCTTGATGGGATCATTTCTTAAAAGCAAAGCGGGGCTTTGAAAAAAAAAAAAGGGAAAGTTTTAAAAATCCATGAAGTTATTCTCAAAGGGTGTGATTGTTATATGATATGTGCCTTTTGTAGAGAAGTGGGAATGAAAGGGTTCTTCTCGTAGTCCTTGTTTGTATTAGGCTTCTTTTCTAAAATAAATGTTCACAGCCTGGAACTGGTTCCTTGGCGCCAGTCCAGAGTAAATTGCATTTCAGTCAGGTTAACCCCACTGAAACCGATAGGACTAAACGGGATTAAGTGCAAGTACACAGGATTAAGTGGTCGGTGGAGTGTGCGCGCACACTCACCAACACGTGCGCGCACACCATCGATCGCAGAAAAGGTATAACTTATACCTGTCTCCGAACTCTAGAAATGTGTCCATGTGCTCTGTAAGGTAGAACACCCACATCACACACACACACACACACAGAGAGAGAGAGAGAGAGAGAGAGAGAGATGCCCTCCCTGGTGTCAAAGGGTTGAGTTGGTGCTGTCAACAGAACAGACTTTTTTGGAGACCAGAATATCCCCCTTTGGAAGCCTTAATTTAAATGGATCCGTGGCAATAATATCCTGCTCATGGTGCAGCTTAAATTCCTTTTCTCATAGACACATGGGAGTTGTGCCGATCGAAAATGCTATAGGAAAATATCCTGGTTTCTTACCTCTTTCGCTATCGAAAGGTTGTTACGTCCTTGTTCTCCTATCCCCTCCCCCAACACTTTCTCCCTCCTCTCTCTCTCTCTCTCTCTCTCTCTCTCTCTCTCTCTCTCCCTCTCCTCCCTCTCTCTCCCTCCCCCTCCCTCTCTCCCCTTGCCATGAAATTTGAAAATTTATGCATGCAATTTGTTTTGTTTTCTATGTAACTCTTCCTTATCCTGCCCTCGATACTGGGTGGGCTCTCAGGGGACTCGAAGAACGTGTTGGTGCATATTCCGAAATGAAGGAAGGGGGGGCTGACGGCTCCCACCCGGGCAGACTGACGAGACCCGGGATCGTTATTGGCTCTCTTTTTTTTCACACGTTGAATTTGCGAGTATGCGCGTGAAAAATCGCAGAAGAGGTGTTCACAACTTTTGTGTCATCTAGATTTGCGCGTGATGTTCCTTTGTTGTGGCGGTGAAGAGATCTCATTAGTGCAAAAGCGAGAGTGTTAAGGAATAAACCTTTCATAATCCCCGTTTTGGCTTAGGAAAGCTAATTTTGGAGTGACTTTTCCAGCCTCCTCGTTTCTCCTACACTCTAGAAGAGCGCTTTTCCACGTCTGCGGGAGGGAGAATAGGCACCTGGATTTATTTAGCCTTGAAAATACCCTCTGCACTGTCTTAGGTTGAAATGTGGGGCTAGGAGAAGAAAGGGAGGAAAGAAGAAATGAAGATGGGCTTCAGTGGCTGGATAATGTTTTCATTTCTAACCCCATGATTCCAAATGATGAAAGCAAATTACATAATGCCAAAGTATTCTCTATTCATGGAAGTATACTGTAGTGTGTCATAGTACACAAACATATAAATACCTGGCATATTTTAAGTTTGTGGTTAAATTTTCTTTTCTTTTTTGGGGGACAAGTTTCTTTTAATGTGCAACTTTCACTCCCTTTCCTTCCAATGTCTGAGAAAGATTTCCCCCGTGTTTATTTTGGCACAGAACAGAGATTTCTGAATAACAAAAATTAGTCTAGTTCAGTCTTTATTCAGAAAGAAGTGTCCTCAGACTTAAAATCAGTATAAAACAATACACTTCTGTCATTTCATGGGAGGTGTGATTGTGCTGTAAAAATAAGAAGGGAAGGCCCCTAATAATAATAATAAAAAAACTACAGGGAAACCATTTATGGCCCTCTTTGTGTCTTTGCCCAGTTTCCCCCTCATCCTGAAATGCAGGTTTCTGGATTTATTAGCAAACAGCTGGGCCAGAAGTGGTCTTTATAGTAGTTCTTCAAAATAATGTCAGCTAATGGGATAAGATCTCTTTTCTAGCAATGTGATCTGGTACGGATCATCTCTGTTATATGAAGGGGCTGAAGTCCAAGGGAACCTATGCCAGATAAAACTCGTTAGTCTTTTAGGTGCAACAGGACTCCGTTACTTTCCAAATAAGCTTCTGTTTTCGGAAAACAAGCAAGCACTAAAATTGGGAAGGAAAAGAGGAGGAGGGCAGCCTGCTTCTTAGCCTGGAAGCTGAAGGCGTGGAAACGGGCGAAGCCTTCGAAGCGATTTTGTTCTGCTGATTGTATGGACTTGGGAACTCGCCCTCCGCCCTTTGCCTGCCTCTGGTTTGGGGGGGGGGGGTCTTGCTTTAGTCAGACTGTTTCAGGTTCTCGCCCAACATCTTGTTCTCCTAAATCGCCTTGTAGTTTGAGAAAGCAGATTTTAAAGCCCCTTTGAGGAACCTCCTCTGATCTTACCTATACATAATTTCGGCGAGAGTCGGTTTGCAGGAGCTTCGGCTGGGACGCGGTCCCTTTCTCTCACCCTTTTGGTTAAACACTTATCTCGAATTTGGGAAGGTGGTTAAAGGCTTGAGCGCTTTCTAGTTAAAGGCAGACCACAACATTGGAGGAGGGGCAGGGCAGAGGCATAATGAAGGTCACGGAGTTAACTTAAAAGGAGAACAATAACGGCGGAGAGGCCGCTCCCCTCCTGCGCCCAAGTTTGCAAGCTGACACTGAACTGGCGTCTTCCTTCTGAAACGTCGGGCATGCCGGCTGCAGGCCAACACGCAAGTGTACTTGGGAGCTACACCAGTAGGATTCCGAGAGGCTAGCAATGCAGGCCTAGGCGTCTCTACTCGGGAGTAATCCCCACTTAAGTGCTTCTCCTGGATTTCACCTAGTGAAGTGCGCACAGGCATTGCAACTTTAGTTCGGAGTCGGCAGAGAGAAAGGGGTGGGCTGGGGAAAGCGCCCGCTAATCCCGTCACCTCTGTGTGTGTGTGTATGCGCGAAGATGCTCCACTATTTGAGTAGGGCAAAGAGGAGAAAATCCGTAGATCTATTGATCTCTGGAAACACTGTGACTGAGATTTTTCTAAAAACTGCGACGTCAGAGCAATGTTGTAACAGCTTTCACAATCTGCAACATTTCCTACCGAGTGGTGTACCTTCAGGAGACCGTGGAGATCACCGTGGTGTTTCCACTACTTCTATAAGGGTTTCAAAGGTCGACGACAGCCCTTCTGCTATGGGAATGGGGGAGATTTCTAAGCACCGTTTACCTCCGGGTTTTGTTTTATTTTAAGAGGGTTGCCCTTTGGTGCCTTGACGGCGATGTGTCGAGTCCTGCTCGGAAAAGCGACGCGGCGTTCGCACCTTCTTCCCCCCCGAGCAGGCTGCGGACTTCGCCTGCGCTTTCCCAACTTGAACCGCCGCCGGAGAGGCGCGCGCGAGGCTGGGTCGAGGGAGCGCGCGAGCGAGCGAGCGCAGCAGGCTCGCCAGGCGAAGGGAGGGCTCGCCGGAGGTGACTCTAGGGAGGTGGGTCGAGGGCGAGGAGGAGGGCGGCGGCGGAGGTGCCTGGAAGGGGAAAGCCCCGCTGGCCTACCGCCCTCGCCTACTTCCCTCAGCCGACCTGGCAGCCGCCGGCCTTCAGACGTCGCCCTCTTTTGGGGGCTGTGGTTGGCACAGACCTTCTCCAAAGGGTCTTCGGCTTGTATCTCTTTTGCTCCTGCAGCTTCGTCTCGCAGACAGACACGCACAACTCTCTCTCTCAAAGGCCCAGTGAATTCAGGCGCCAAAAAAAGAGCCTTTTCACCTGCAAGGCGCGGACGAGCTTCCTAGGCCTTTGAGCTAATTAGTGCAAAGCCTCTACCCGTCTCCCGGCCCTCGCACCGCGGGCCCCTTTTCCTTATTATCTGCCTTTACTGGCGGTAGTGAGAATAACTTTAAACGCGGGACTCGTGGAGAGAAGGACTGGCAAGGGAAGGGGTAGCTTCGTAGATGCGAATTGGGGTGGGGAGCAGGTTGTAAGCCGGTTTGTCCACCCGCGTCCCCATCCTAGGCTTTGGCCTTGCGAGCCCAGTGCGTCAAAGACGCTTAAATCCCAGACGAAATGAGAGGGGGGCCCCTAAAACCTGACCTTGCCTGTGGATACGAAATAGCAGCTTCAGTGCCTGAGGTGGGAACGCGGGCGGGGGGCAGGGAGCGGCGGCAGATAAAGGTGCCTCTAAAACAAAGGGGTGACGTGAAGGCGGCAGCACTTTTAGGTCCCTCGGGGAGGGGGGGCTCTTCAGACGTGCATCTCAGTGCCTCGACAGCGCGGCTCTGTGGGTGAAAGAGGGGGCAACGGAAATGTCGTGTGCCACCCAGGCCAGCTGGGGCAGGGCTGAAGCAGAGGCACAACGAAGCGGCATCTTGCATCCAGCAAGGTAGGGGGCAAAGCGAAGAGTTTCCGTCGTCTAGGAAGAGCTCGTTCCAAGCTCACGCCTTGGCGCTGCACTCGTCCCTTTCTCACGTCTTCAAGGAAACAGCACATCCCTTTTTTTTCTTTTTTTTTTCTTTTTTTGCCTTGGAATCGGCTGCTCTCCCTCTCGCTCGCTCTCCCTCAGAATGGGACAGGGGAGTTATGTAAATTAAACTGAGTGGATTCCCCCCCCCCCTCTCAGGGGCTATAAATAGTATGAAAATATTCTTTGCTGCAGATGCAGACTGGGTTATATGAAGAATTAGAGAGAACTGCAGAACTCTGTCTCTGAATGTGTGTGTGTGTGTGTGTGTGTGTGTGTGTGTGTGTGTGTGTGTACATATGTATGATATATACAGATATATATATGTCATATGTGACAACATTTTACTAGTAAAAGAGATTTTCCCCGGTATTAGAAATTACTTCAGTTTTGCTATTTCTTTGTAGGAGAGCTCTTTCAAGCAGTCACTGATCTACAAAGCACTCAGTGGTTGTGTCTTTAAAAGCCATTTTTTCACATATTTTCACACTTCCATAAAATTAAACCCCACTGTTTAGATCTGGATATGGGTGAGGAAAGGTCACATTCTACAGTAATATTTGTTTTCAAATTTTTAGTGGAAAAAATAGCTGTTTCTTTACATGGTGAGTTACTTCATTAAAGAACAGAACATTCCTAATGATTTTTTAAATTCATTTTTATTTGTCAGAGGTCAGTAGTGTTCAAAAGTGTTGTGGCATAATTTTAGTCTTTCTCTTCAAGGTTGTTTTAAGGTGTTGTGAGTCATTTGTATACAGCAAAATATTTTAATAATGTGCAAATTAGTTGCATCAAAAGGCAAATTTGTTATAGTCACTTCATCCATTTTCTTTAAATTTGCCTGCAGTAACACTTATGACCATCGACCTTGGCGAGGACATTGATATTTCATGTCATCATTAGTTACTAAAAGTGTTGCTATAATCTGAAATGTAAATTTGTTGCTAGAGTCAAGATGTTTACTACTTCACTGATGTTTTATTTGATTGCAAGTTTTTACAGAGAAAAAACACTTTTATTCTTGAACATACAAAAATAATTTCTTTCGTCGTGTTTTGTTGGAATAGACTACAGGAAATTATCTTTCAGTTTAAAATTTAGAAATGTGTTAAATTATATATATTAGTAAAGCTGAAATCCTTTTAAAACAACCTTTTGTTTCTGTGTACAAAGACCTGAAAAGGACTTCAGAATTTGAGATATTTCCATACGCATTACTGAAAATTTTTGCCTCATTAATTCATGTTGAATTAATTAATTTCATTGTGGTACACTTTTATTTTTTCCAGATTTGTTGGCATTAATGCATCTGATATTAACTTCTCTGCTGGCCGATACGACACTTCAGTTAAGCCCCCATTTGATGTAGGCTTTGAAGGAATGGGTGAAGTGGTGGCGTTGGGCCTAAGTGCAAGTGCTAAGTACACAGTGGGCCAACCAGTATCCTACTTCAGGCCTGGTGCTTTTGCTGAATACATTGTTGTGCCTGCTAAAGAAGCTATTCCAATACCCACTGTGAAACCCGAGTTTCTGTCATTATTGGTAAGTGGAGCTACAGCGTATATCAGTCTGAAGGAGCTTGGAGAATTGTCTGAGGGGAAGACTGTTCTGGTGACAGCAGCAGCTGGAGGAACTGGACAGTTTGCTGTGCAGCTTGCAAAGAAAGCAAAATGCCACGTATTAGGAACTTGCTCCAGTGATGAGAAATCTGGCTTTCTGAAATCCATTGGTTGTGACCGTCCTATCAACTATAAAATTGAACATGTTGCTGATGTTCTTAAGAAGGAGTGCCCAAAAGGTGTGGATGTAGTGTATGAATCTGTTGGTGGAAAGATGTTTGACTTGGCTATCAACTCCTTGGCTACCAAGGGGCGCCTGATAATTATTGGGTTTATTTCTGGCTACCAAACCCCTACTGGCCTTCAGCCTAGTAATGTAGAGATTCTGCCAGCAAAGCTGCTAAGAAAATCTGCCAGCATCCGGGGTTTCTTTTTACTCCATTACATTTCTGAATACCAAGCAGCTATGAAACACTTAGTTGAAATGTGTGAAAATAAAGAACTGACTTGTGAGGTAGACTTTGGTGACATGTCTCCAGAGGGCAAGTTCACTGGCTTAGAGTCAGTGTTCCGTGCTATAGATTATATGTACATGGGAAAAAACATTGGAAAAATTGTAGTTGAATTACCTCATTCTGTCAACAGTAAGCTGTAAAAACAGGACAATGATATAAATCAAGGAAGGGAAAATGGGTACTTTATGTTTCACAATAACTATAAACAGTTCCATTTCTTCAAAGTTGGCAAGGGGTAACATTTAAAATTGCATTTATGATTAATAAAAGATTGATTTATTTAAATTTGTTTTGGATTCTTTGTATTGTTTAAAGTTTGGTTGTCTTTGGCATTGCTTCAAATAACTGCATTGCCCTTTTGTTTAGAAATTTTGAATTAATTTTTGCTTAACTTTGAATTGACCTGAGCATGAATCCGACTAATCATAAAAATGATCTTTTCCTGTACTACTGAAACGGGCTTTAATCCTGTGAACGCTAACCTTTGAGTAAAGCCTGGGGAACTCGGTGGGGGAGGGGGAGGGTCTTACTTCTAAATGGGGAGGTGTCCCTTAGGCGGTGGTCTTGCATGCATTTTGATGCTGTTCTCACTTGAGGCTTACTTCTGAGTAGACATATATGGAATTGCATTGTTAAAATCTTGTGAAATTAGCTATGCTTTAGATTATTCACATCAAAATGGATGGGCGCATTCTACTGGGACATTCTGTGGAGCAGTGAGAATCATGTAGGGTCAGTTTTGCAGTGGATAATAACCTAGGGGGTTGTGCCCAATATATTTCAAAAGTGAAAATATGTCAGCTTTTCATGATAATGATTTAATGATGGTCAACATCCTTACTTTCCATGCACATCTAAGACAAGTTCTAGTTAAGATATGAAAATATGTCTTCCTACTTATATATAAATCAATTCTATCAGCTTTGCCTCAGGTTTTTAATTACATTTTTATATACTCAGAATGTCATACTTAAGCATTCCTCTGACTGTATTAGCACATGAACTGAACTAACCTTGCTGTGATGCAACTTTATACTACGAATAAAATAATCCAAAAACTATGCAATTAATAAAGCATTCAAAGAGGTCTGTTTGCCACCCTACAGAAAGCAGAAGTGACTGGATTGTTTGCATGTGCAGTAAGTGACAACTTTTGTAAGATCTTATATTGCACAAATGTATATGTAAAACATTAAACGTAATTTGAGTCAACTTTTTCCATTGTGTCTTGTTTGCCCATTAATAAGACTAGAATAATCCACTGTGGTTTACTGCAACTGGCAATTCAGTCTACCATTCAGAAATACATCCCATTCTGTACTGTGAGGCACATTTCCAAGTTAAGTGTGTTTAGAACTGTCATTTTAAACTACAACCTTTGTAGTTGGCCTGGGAGTAAATCTCATTGAACTCAATGGCTTGCATTAGCTGTTGAAAGACTCTTGCAGAAAATACAACATGTTTAGCTGCTTTTCTGCATTTATTTTTTATTGCTTATTTGAGCTTTTTGGAAAAAGAGATGTTAATTTAAATCCCTAAATAGCATATTTATTTTAAGAGGCACTTGTGTAGGTACTGTTTGCAAACATCCAGTCATAAACTAGTAAGAAGTGTTTTAACAAACAAACAAATGAAAAGTATCCATGGTCCACATCTGATTTTTACTGTTGTCAGCTCTACGAAGATTTTCCTTTTAATGGTTGTTGTGGTTTTTTCGGGCTCTTTGGCCGTGTTCTGAAGGTTGTTCTTCCTAACATTTCGCCAGTCTCTGTGGCCGGCATCTTCAGATTTTCCTTTTAATCAGGACTTCCTGTTATGGTTCACAAGCATCATTGTTTTTCTCCTGCTACTTTATACTGCACAGCACATCCAGACAGTAGAGTTAAGAGAACTGAGCACTGTTCAGTTCAATAGGACTGAAATACAGTAGCTTGCTTCCAAGAACAGTGGTTTAATTCAGTACTGGATTGATCTGGTGCAAAATTAACTTGGTAGGCGGGACAAAAAGTATATATTAATGCAAGTGTATCACCCTGTGGAAACAATCTTGTGATGAAATATTTGAATGATTTTAAAAAAGTGAAAATATCTATGCATTTCTCAATAAATGTTGAGAATAACATTTAGGCTTAGAAATAGACCATATTTATAACTGCTCTTGTGCATGTAGTAATGTTCAGTGACTGAAGGTCATTCCTCTGAGATTGTTTACCTATATAGGTTCTCAGCCCTTGAATCTCACAATAGCTTCCAGACTTTTTGAAGAACAATTTGCAAACATTTGCATAGCTACACTCTAATAATAGAAACATCCATTCAAAAATACATATACAGTAATTGAATTTAAAGGAATACACTTCAAAATAACTGTGTTTGGGATCACTTTCTTAGGGTGCCTAATTGGGCAGGTGCATATCCTACCAATGTTAAGAGGTCAGAGCAACATATTGGTTGGATCCAGATTGGTTGGTGCTAGAGTATATCCATTGAAATTAATGAGAAACAGGTTAAACATGACTGAGTTCGATCCTGTTGCTTTTAATAAGTTTATTGTCATTAAACTCATTCTAGGTCCACCCTATGTCCAGAACTTTTTCCCTTGCCAAATGATTTTACATGTTATTTATATTTAAATTATCTGTTATTTCAGTAGTCCCCCAATTAAATAAATACAGTACTAAAAAAAACCTAACCACAAGGATTAACAAATAAGCAGAAGCACCTTTGAGTCTTCAAATACTTATTTTAAGGATTTGCTGTTGAGATTCATCTCTTTCACAATGAATGCAGTAAGCATGTTTACTGTATACCAGTATACTTGGCAATGAATACCATAATGAGTGAAGCACAGATGCACGCTTGTAGGCATGCAGTGAACTGGAAGACCTGATTTACTGAAGCTCCTTCATGCATCTTCACTGCATATTTACGTATGCCTCCTTCCACTCCCCATTTTACACTTCTGCCCAATATGCAGCAAATGCAGTTGTGACAAAGTAAGTTGAGCCCAATATTATATACAGTTGAGAGAAAGTTAAACAAACATAAGCCACATTGTAATCAAGGGAACATAAATGCTTAACTACGGATTGCAAAAATGTGATTATGCTTTTTACAACTTTGTTTTATTTTCTTCAGATTTCACACTTGCTTCCTGGTTTATTATTTTAATGTATTTTCCATAGGTATTTTTTTTTTGCCAATGCTGGGTCTGCACTGTTCTTCTTGTTACTCTAAATTGGCTTCTTGATTTTTCTTAAATTAATACCCTTCATTCTTCAGTGGAGTCCCACTGTAGTGAGATTGAACTTATTGGCATGTTTAAGGCATAAACAGTCAATACAGTTTTCCTTTATGTGAAGAAAAGAAGGGCCGTCTTAAGAAATTTTCAATGAAGCAAATGCATTTCTTAGTATGACTGCAAAACTGGCAGTTTGATTATTCATATGCACAGAAAGACCCTGTCTTATCTTAACTGTCCAGTTACTGAAAAGTTCTACTGAAACCTCACCATAATATGATTATGTTATTTCTGAATAATTGATTAATATAAAGTGGTAATATTAGGAACCTAAGAGGAGGAAAATTCTATGGCCAATAGGCAAGTGATTGTTTGATGTATTCACCAATGTTTGATATTATTCATCTGCTGTAAAATTACCAAAAATACTGATAATTCACACCAAGGATTTAACAATAATACACTTAGGCCAGAATTCCAGATTCCTGATGCATGAATGGAAAGTTTATGAAAAATAATAATTGATGTGTCTTTCCGACTGCAGTCTTCTGTGCAACATTAAATGCTGAAGCAGGTATTTTTAAGGGAGTGAGCCCAAGTGAGCGTAGCAACTGGTGGTCCAGAAAAGCCTTGTTGCACACATGTTGTATGTTTTATGAGTTTAAATGCTTTTCAAAAAGGTTTTTTCAAAAACTGTTTACTATAAGACCTTAAATATAGATACCAACATGCCTAGGAAACATACCAGCTCCACAGTGTTGTTGTGTTAAGGACATTCCGAGATAATGTTGAGAACAATTCATTGAGGTTTCAGCTTCACACCAACCCAGAAATAAATTCCACTGAGCTGAAATAACTTGATCCTGGGAAGACCTCCATATTGCTTTCTTTCCCTATAAAATTCTAATGTAACCTTCCCACCTGAAATTGCTTGCTGTGGTGAAATCTGCATGGAAAAGATATTTGTAGACAGCAACGCTTCAGTCTTTCTATGTATAGCCAAATACATGAGTCTTGGTGGGGAAAAATAATGTCAGGAAAGGCTAAATATACAATTATTATTTTTAATAATGAATATATAATACATGCTAAATGGACCCACTGGCAGTCGTGGGCATGTTTTGCCAGATTTTTTTTTCAAATGAACTGTTGTGCTGAACCATTTTAATACCTTTCTGAATTAAATGATATTTCTCTAACATTATAATGTTAATTTTTTAAAAAAAGAAAGAGAGAGAAACAGAGCCAGTCACTGAGTGTAATTGTCATGCTGTGCAAATACAGATAATTGCAACTGCTCAGGGAAAAGTTTGCGGCAGTATGCAGAAATGTTATTTGTTTGTTTGCCTTTCTTTGGTCTTAAGCTAGAAAGGAACTCCACTGCTGAATAGCTGTTAGTATCTATTTTACAAGATTTACTCATTTTCAGGTGCCTAATATAGCTGCTAGCATGCATGCACAACAATACAATTTATATGGTAAATGGAAGCAAATAATGGCTTCGCTGAATGTTATGGCTGCACTGAAGGGAAATGTCACGGTAAATAGCTGCCAAATTATGGATCATGCCGAAGTGTCACAACTGCACTAAAGACAAATAGCACTAGAGGCTATTGCCACTGTGACGCTTTTTGAGTTATGAAGAAGAGGCACAGACTTGATGTGAGGCTCTTTGTGTCCTCATTATAGCAAAGGGTTACTGGTGCAACATACAAGAAAACCTAGTCCAATGTGATGGTTAGTTATTAATCTGTCCATTTCAGATCTAACAGCTGTAGAAGAACAGGCAGTCCTCCAAAAGCACATACACTCGCAGAGAGAGAGAGAGAGACTGAAAACTGCAGGTTTTATTAACATAAATGCATGTGGGAAATGACTGGCAATGGCAAAATGTTGCAATAAAATAATCTAATCAAAGAATATTATTAAATTTAACATAGTATGCCTCTGAAAGGTTTACTTGCTTCTTAGTTAGATATATGTGTGGAGTATAATCAGTAATGCACTTTTTCTCCCTTTGTAAAGACTTGAGTAGTAAGGACATTACCAACAAAATTGCTTCTTCTAAACTGAAGTGAGTCCCGGTTTCTTTCATTTTAATGGGAGGGTAATAAAGATGAAAGACTAACATTTTAACTGATGGATCCCTTAAGCTAGAGAAAAGAAGTTTATTATGTTTGGAAGAGCTATGATAAAGCCTGAATGGGAGTACACTTTCAGGGGTGATACAGAAACCCCAAGTAAAATAAATACAAAGCACAACGTTAAGAGAAAGGAGAAAACACCCTTTTTTATAGTCTTTGGTCCTTTTTATATGTTTTTTTCCCCCTGCCCTGAGAAAACTAATTTTATTCAGACATTTTGACTACAGTTCTCCACACTATACTTAGGAGAAAGTTGGATTCATCTTAATGGGATTTACTCCTGGTTTAGTGTATGAATGATAGGAACTTCTAAAATGAAAATGCTTTTGGAGATTTAGAAATCAGCAACTAGTACCTAAGCTGTAAAGCCATTATTTAACCAGAGTTTAAAATTATAAACGAAGCAAGTGTTTTGTTCTCAATAATTCATTTAGCAAATAATTATACACACTGCAAATATGCCATTCATAATTCAATCCTATTGTCAGGCTTAGTTTTAGAGAGGGGGCTGGGGCCAAACAATTGTAGTGGATTAATTACATCTCTATCCTACAGAGAATGGCCTTCCTTCCATGTTGTGCTTAAGGTCATTGGCAGGGCAACATGGGGGCAGTTTGCATGGTAGTTAAATTGTATGCTCTGTTACATATGCACTAAGTAATCTGTATGTGAGTAAATAGATTAACTAATTGCTATTTCCCTCTTTTTAAGAGGGAAAAAAGAAACACTTTCAGAGGTGATATGTTCCACCCTTTTATTTTATTTATTTCTCCATGTGATGTGCACAGATACTTGTAATAACTGTATTAGTACTTCTAGATTTTATCCCCACATGCAAAAAGGACATTTTAGACAGGATACTAGGTTTTAGCATGTGGCAGTGCTGTCTCTGTTTAAAGTTTATATCCTGTCATCTAAGAAAAAAAAATCCATCAAAACCAGATTAAAATATCCTTAAATAGATATTAGTTACCTAGATTTTATTTTTATATACTGAGCACTTGCAAGTGACTGCTTCTTGTTAAATAAAAATCCTGCATTACCTACTTTAGGAAAACCTGAGCTAATGAGTATTTAATGTCCTTTGTATAACATAGAACTTCTTTTTCTTTTTAGAACTACAAGATGCTGGAAAGTTGACAGATTATATCATTTAAGACAGATGCCTGCCTTGGGGACTTTTTTTAAAAGGCTTCCTGTTTCTGGCTTTTATTTCAGCTACATTTCTAATTGTTACAGGATCTGTACCTGTGTAGTGTTTAACCCCTTCACATAGATGCTGTTTCACATTAATTCAGTGAATGTGTGGTTTGTATCATAACAGTACAAAAGTTATATAATTTCAGTTAGCTTGTTTTCCTCATCTTTATCTTTGTCAACAAATACATTGTTTGCTTATTTAAAATAGTTCTACCCTGGTTTTCTGCTCCACAATGACTAACAAACATTTTAAAAGAAAATAAAATATAATTAGCAAACTATAGTAATCAAGCCAGAAAAATCTCAAACAGAACAGAGTAATAAAAAGTTGTGATCTGAATAACTTTAAACATCTCCCTTTTCAAATGTGTAATTGGATTTTAATCTGTATTTTAAGAGGGGGCTTGGCATGCAACTGAGATTAAAATCATGTATCATGTAATTATATGTATGTCTACATAAATCCCACTGAATTCAATGGGGTTTTCAGCCTGAAGGTAAATACTGGGGTATGAATGGATCTATCAGTAGTAGATGTTGTGGTTTGTCATTTCATGGGAACATTTTCCATAGGGCAGCTGCTGTTCATTATATCGATCTAAACATTGAGAGGAATGATGTGGGGAAGTATGTTTTTAATAAGATCATGACTTCTTAATAAAACCTGAGAAGAGACATCCACTCAAAGGACCCACTGAATGGAACAGAGTTGTATGAATGAGCTGCACATCACCCAGAAAAATGATGTAGTGCAACATATCATAAGGCAACAGAAATTGTTATGCTTACAGGACTCCTATTCAGTGGTTAAAATGACTTTTTAAAAATATGGCAATTAACAAATAGTTTTATTGTCAATCCATGGTTACTGCTGTTGGTCTTAAACTTTTGCTTTCTAACAGGATGGTGGATGATGAAAAGATTTTTAACCTATAATCAGTCCAGATGAATGTCTGGATTTTAGCTTTTTATCTAAATAATAAAGTTTAGTATAACCGAGAACTGAAATTTGGGCAGGAGCCATTTTTAAATGTACATAGAAGGGCAATTTAGAAAATAACACTGGAACAATAGTAAAGAGTTGAAAACAATAGTACAGTACACATAACAGTGCCTAACTAACAACATGGAAAGAGGGTTTCAAAAAAGCACTGCACATTTTTAAATTTTAAAAGTTAAAAACCTTGATACTGGAGGTCTAGCCAAGTTGGCATCAGGGAATTTTCTCTAAAACGATGATTCCATAAATGGGGTGCTACAACCAAAGAAAGTGCTCTCAGACAGAGGTGGCATCCAGATGAGGGCTTCCATAGATGATCTGTATGTAGTAACAGGTCATGTTGAGGTAAGCATACCCAAGCCCCAAATTGTATAGCATTTTGTGTGCTTGAGTAACAACTTGGATAGAACTTTATATGAAACACAGCCAGTTTTAACTTTTCCTGGAGTTAGTGTATTGTTTAAGCACTGCTGAGAAATAAACTAGTGTTAGTTATCAGCCAAGCAGTCATATTTTAAGCCATTGTTTCTGCATAATCTTCAAAGATACTTCTAAGCAAATATTATCTAATGCAGCTATTACCAAACATGGGTTCTCATGATCAAGGAATTCCTGTCCACTAAAAGAATATTGACATGCTAGTCTGCTAGTGTAAAAATGGTTCTGAAGCCAAAGCTGGAACTCATGCCCTAAAAGGTAGGATGGCCCCATCCAGAAGGGATTGAACTCCCATCTTCAGTATCACTTATCAATTTTTAGTTCTCATCCCCTCTGCAAACACTTCCGCTACCTCATCTGAATTGGATGTAAAGGAAAGTGGAGTTGGATATCTGGAGCATGTCAGTGAAACCTCACTCCAAAACCTCGATAACCTTAGTGGCTTCATGTAGGTACCAGAAAGATAGGCAAAACAGAAGTGCCTAAATACTGTGGGGCCTTGGCCTTGGCCTCTGGTGGCCTCTCTGGGAATCAACCTAACAGGCAAGAATTGAGACTACTGATGGCTTAGCACTAGCCCAGGCAACTCGAGATACCATGTTCAGTGACCTCTGTAGATCAAGGTACAAGGCAATATAATTACAGACTGACTTGGTTATAAGTGTCCACCAGACATCGGAGTCTGCTGAAGATGTAAAGAAACTGGAGAAAATCCTGATTCTCAGGGATTTGCTTTCCCTCACCATGTTGAGACTTCTCCTGCCACCAGCTAGATTGCTCAGCTTCCTGGGAAACTAACACTCCCCCATCTTGTTTTTCTTGGCTCCCTGCCAGTTTTACCCACCATTTTGTACAAGAAACTGCCAAATTCTGCACAGTTCAGTTTTTCCAGGGAATATTGTGTGAGAAAGACGCTATTTTGTGCAAGAATTGTAATAATTCTCCATAAATTTGTATTTCTTCCAGGAAGCAAATAACCCTGATACATCTCAGAAATCCTGTGAGATTTCTCAAACCGTTTCATGCAGAGAAATTTCACCGTATTTGAAGCCTGACAACTTCAGCTAGCGTGGTGCAGAGGTTAGAATATTGGACCAAAATGTAGGTCTATTTTCAAGAACCTGCTGAATTGGAAAACTCAGCAGATCACCTTGAACGAGCCACTGTCATACAACATGACCTACCTCACAGGGTTGTTGTGAGGAGGAGAAGATGGGGAGAAGAACATACACCATGTATGCTGTTTTGAGCTCATTAGAAGGTAAGTGGGATATAGGTGTATCAAATATTAAACAGCCTCAGGCCAGCACCTGAACAACTAAACAACACCCAATATATATGAGCTTATACCCTTGCAGCATCCTCTAGCAAACAACATAAGAATAAGAAAATAATTAAATGTAAGGAATGTGTGATGCAACATGACAGATTGCCCACAACCCTAGTATTTAATACATTAAACTTATTGTTATTTCGGAGGCCAAACTGGAGGAAATGGTCACTGCACATAAACATGACAGTCATGAAGTCAGAAATTCTGTGCTAAGTCACTCTTGATGTTTTATCATTTGTTTTTGAAAATGGGTCAAAGAAAGTCCATGAGCTACAGAACTGCACCATATACATTATTAAGCACTCTGCACAGACCTCTTATGTGCTTCCCTTAAACTGTACCCTAAGGGATTCATTCATGTAGGAAATGGTGTACGGAGGAAATTTGTATAGTGCCTGGAAGCAGAAACACACAACATGCAGAACAGTTCCAAGTGATTTCAGCATGTCTCTAGTGGGCTGTAAGGTGCAAGAGTGAAAACTAACTTAATCCAGTCATCCACAAAGCTTTGGAAACCGAAAGAATGTGCTGTTTATGGTGCCTTCGATGTCCCAATGAATAATAGCAGTAGTAAAGCTCCTACACCCAATGCCTCAGTAAATTTACATGGCATTATTGTTATGGCTATATCTTATAAAAATAAAAGGGCCTTTGGGAACTAGAGTGGTACAGATTTGTGTTTTTGGACCACAGCTCCCAGGATTCCCCAGGTACCACAGCTGCTCAAGGTGTTCTGGGAGCTGTAGTACAAAAACATGAAGTTGCATACCACTATTGGAAGCTTATTTACTGGATTTTTTCCCTTTAGAGTCACAGTCCTATTCAAATCTGTAATTAATGTTTTTTTCTATGCCCATTCCCATTTTATAGTCTGCCCCCTTAGTGCTATGCCCATGTTGCTCAATTTCAGGGGCACTATGAAAAGTTCAAGATCTATAAAATCCATATACTGTATAAGCATTGCTTCAAAGAATTCTCTAATTAAAAGCACCATGGAAGGATCTACTCCCAGATACATATACTCACACACACTTTTGACTGTCCAAACCCAACATTCTTTCTTGAGATGATTGGCGGTGTCAAAGCTGTTTGTTTTGTACAGTTTCTGTGAGAGATGGGAAAAATGGATTCAGTCTAGGTGCTTCATAAGCTTATTACATAAGCTGCTCCTTGAGCCTACTAATACATACATCTTCTTGATCCGATGTGGAATCCACACAAGTCCACTCCAGTGTGTGAATATGAATGAAGCTGATATTGTCTTCAAGGGTTATTTTTCATATATAATTAGCATAAATATATTTTCCATGTATTTTGACAAGGGTGATGTGGAAATACGATGATAAAGCAGCGGATCGAGCCAATTCTCTCCTCACAAACCAAACCTCAGTTTCAACCACTAACTGATCTCATCGTCCTGGTCATGCACAAGTGTCTGCTTGGTTTAGATTGAGAGGTAAAGCGCAATTCTGAACACCGCTGTCAAGATGAGTAAGGGGAGTTTGATAGATATGCCTAAAATTATGCCCAGTGTCAAGGAAATTAAAAGAAAGACATTTTTCTCCCACTGACAATAGTAGAACTGAGGTCGTGCTATGAAATGGAACATACAAATGAGAGGAAAGGAAACATTTCTTCATATAGCATGGTGTTAAATTGTGGGATTCATACACACCATGTGGAAAAGAAGATGGAGTGAAAGCTGTGGACAGGGTGCTTTTCCTTGGGCATGAACTGGTTCCCCTTTGCTTCCTTCCCTCCTCCAGCTTCCCAGTTCTTTGCTTTCTTTAGAGATGTTTTCCTACAAGTAGACCCTTCAGGGCCATTGATTCCCCAAGGGCACCCACAGGTGTCAAGACCATAGCAAGGCATATGTACTGCTGAGCAGTTCCTCACTGGAAAAGGAATTGGTTCTCCCAACTGGCATTTTGCCTGTGTTCGAAGCCTACTTTTTCTACCTCCTTTTAGCAAAGCACGCAGAGCTTTATCAGAGCATGAGTCCCAGCTTATTTGCTGCCCTTTCATCATGAGGACTTGGCTAAATGTACACAATCTGGAGCAGCCTTTGCTCAAGGCAAATGACATAAAGAAGGAAGAGACTGGCATTTCACTTTTCACTGCAGTGTCATTCAGGTCATTCTTGAAATTATAGACAGTGGCTTCTGCAACATTAACAGCCAACTTTAGATTATTAACAGTGCTTTGGAAAGCAGTTCATTTGCAATGCTCACATGCACTGGATTCATCCAAATTATAAGGTGTGGGGAAATGGGCAGTCAAACCTTCTGGCCTCCTGGATGCAGTGAGTGATATAATTAATCCTTTTTCTCATTTATATTTTCCTAGCAGTACTCTAAACAACCTTGCCCTCTATTTTCTGATCTTTGCCTTTGTCAAAGAAGGAAGAGGAAAGCAAGGGTGCCTCGACAGTGTCTTGTTCACTAGACTCCATACATTTTCATTTATTGCATTATTCATGCTTTGTATAATAGTAATAAAATCTTGAATAAAGTACAACTGCTACACTTGTTCTCATTTAATCTGTTTACCTTTCAAGATGGGTAGTAGCATTTTTAAGCACTAAGGGCTTCTGCTTTTTGCTAAGAACACGTAGTTTCAATTAGAGATGAAATTTATGTATTTTCTGATCTACAAATACGATCAAACTGCATTCTGTGAGTTTCACCTATTTTTACAGGCACCTTGCAAAAACCTAAATGTGATGCACGTGGGCAAAAAGCCTAAACTGGAAGACTTTGAGACTTAGCTAGGCCAAGCTCTGCCTGTGTCCTGTGCCTTGATTCTATTAGAGCGTTATTTGTGAACAGGACACCTGAGCAGAAGTTGGCACAGATAAGACTGAAGTCCTTCCATTTTAGGTCTTTCTCTCCAGGTACATCCTATTCAACTATTTGCAAGGTGTCTGTAAGGGAAGTAAAATTCCCAGAGTAAGTATGAGCCATGTGCAAATGTGAATCCAAAATGCTTGGAAAACCAGGGGAGAGTTACTAGATTTATTTGTTTGTGGATGCTACCATTGCAGTTGACACAACTGAGCACAACTGCTACCTTGGCTTACGTGTTCAGTCATGCAACTGACCACGAATGGTAGCTTCACAGCCAAGAGCAGTCACACTTCTCCCATGCCTTGAAGCAGAAGCAAAATACTACCCGCTCACTCACATCAAGTTGCTGCTGCTGTGGTGACATCACCCTGCCAGAGGAGGTCATAGCGGCATGGCATCCGGACATGAATCCCACTTGAGAAGGCAGGGTATGGGGCACCATGTGCTACTCCCTGAGAAGGAAGAGGCTGAGAGCTGTGCCATGTCCCACCTGTCTGCTCCCCAAAAAAGGATGCAGTGGCAGCAGTGACACCTCTATCCACTTGAGCAACAAGTGACACTCGGCATATCCTTTATGACCCCACCTGCCCAGTGAGAAAGGAAAAGGAGAGGTTGTTGTGGGTTTTTTGGGCTCTTCAGCCGTGTTCTGAAGGTTGTTCTTCCTAACATTTCGCCAGTCTCTGTGGCCGGCATCTTCAGTCCAGAGCACAGAGTGCTGTCCTCTGAAGATACCAGCCACAGAGACTGGCGAAACGTCAGGAAGAACAACCTTCAGAACACGGCCAAAGAGCCCAAAAAAAACACAACAACCATTAGATCCCGGCTGCGAAAGCCTTCGTGAAAAGGAGAGGCATAGGCAACAATGACAAAACGGAGAAAGGCCACCTAGCCACAAAGAAGATGGGGGTGGAGGTGACCACAGTTTAATTAATTGGGGGCTCTGGAAAGATGAATGGGAAAATGGCAGCTCCCCACAGCAGTAATGATCCCGCTAGATCAGGCAATGGGGATGGGGAATAAATTTGAGGCAACTGTATCACTGAGACTAATGACAAAGCCAGGTCTGTTCACAGCCAACTTTATATGCATGTTAAGATGTTTCCTGTGAATTTACATGGCTTTTCAGGGAGGTAAAATAGCCTTTGAAACTAACCTGGCTCATACTGGAACAGTGAAGTAGACTAAACAGAAATGAGGAGAACATATTAACCTCAGAATAATAAGAGCTTTAGTCTAATGTAAGATAATGAGTAACAACCAAAATATTGGAAACATTGACATGATCCAATCCAACTCAAATACAGTGAAGTCCTATTAACTTAATAAACTTCCTGATAAGTAAATATTTATGATTCTTCTCAATATTATAATTCTGTAAAGGTTGGGAAAATATGCAATTAAAAAAATAACATGACTAAGAGTAAATAAATTTTAACATGAGTTCTAGAGGCCAGCATAATCTGTTAACCAAAATGCTGTCTCATACAAGCAATGTGGGATATTTTACATTTAAAAAATGAAATGCGCTTTTCTCTGCAAGGAAGGAGTGATTATAGCTTTACTCTGGGGCATGAAAAAAGCCAAAGGCTAAAGAAAATAAAATCAGAATTATTTTCAAAGGGCCAGGGATCTAAACATTGTATGGATCTGATTTAATTTACTATCGCCAAATATGAATGAATTTTTCTAGAATGCTCAGATGCAAACAAAAGAGATCTGCAATGACACCCCAGTACTGTACAACAAACTCTGAATATGCTATATATTCTTGTCAATGACTTACAACCAGGTGGGCTATTCCTTAATTGATGATTTCATTATTTCATTCAGGCTACAAAAGAACTACACTATCATTCTGAAGCAATTATGTATTTCCATTCTCCCACAATTCTCTCTGTCTTTCAGCAGTCTCCAAGATACACTGTTTAAAAGTTTAAGATAACAGTGGATGCAATATTTGTTGATTCATTACAGTGCATTGATAACTGTTTATGGACAAGTGATATCTACATGCAATGACACCTTAAAATGTGCAGTTAAAATTGGACAAGAGAGTACACAGATACAAATAAATATTCATTTCTATGAGGGGCTGGCACAGAATTCTAGAAATATTGGTACTAGACAGCTGAAATTAGAATACAGATGTGATGGTGGAACTGAAATGTGTACAAAAGGAAAGAAGGCAGATTGTTTTGTGGTGGAGCCCTGGCAGAAGGTTGACAGGAGATGTGTTCCCCAATGTAGCTAAGCTAGGAAGAAGAACCCTATTATATGGATGAGTGGGGCCAGCAATGGCATCTTGTCATTCTAATGGGTGTAAGTAAGCAAGCTTAATTGCTCCTTGTCTTTTCAGAACAACTATCCACCAACAATCTCATTATCACACATACATACATTTATTGCATATCTCCAGGCCCCTTCCGGCAGACCTGGATGCAACTTAGGGAGAGATTTCTATGCATATTTCCTACAGCACTGTTTGTTCAATTCTCACCAGATGGAGATGACCTGCCTTTCACTTGAGCTACCAAAAGGATGACCAGAGGCAACGGACATGAATACAGCAAACAGAAGAAACAAAACCAGAGGGGCAGCAAACTGTCAAATAATAATGTAGCAAAGAATAAAATATGCCACATGATTTCTATTTACCAATAGTAATATGAAAAGTTTTATGTTAATGTATTTGATGATGCATGTTTCCCTGCTAAGTTGTTGGTTTGAAAAACATATAATTACATTGATACGAAGAGACTGGCACTAATTCAACTTTAGTCTTACCTGGAGTAAACACATTAGAATTAATGAGATATAAATTAATTGTGACTAATAAGTCTTACTTATTGGAAGGATATACTTAGGATATAGTCTAAATAGGACTAACGTTGGATTAATGCAGTGTCACTTAAAACCTTAATATCCCATTTGACTACTGGGATAAATCTATCTTAAAATATCCCCCAAAATTGATAATTACCAACACCCAACAAAGCACGGGGACTCTTCTCAGGAGTGAGATCTCAGTGAAATGCTGCTCATTTCCAGTCTCTACCACTGGAGCAATATAAACCCCATGTAAATTGGTTTCTACAGTGGCTCTTTAGTAAAGTTAAGAGACAGGGGTTAGTACTTGCTGAGGGATCCTAAGGAATTTCACACCTGGTCATATTAAAATTTTGTCTATAATATTAACGTTGTCTCTATAATATTCAATAGGCTGGCTAGATAGCTCACTGAGTCAGATATCTGTCCATGGAGCCAGAGTTTGGGAGTTCAGCTTGGGCAAGGTGCACAGTCTCAGGACACCCCGGAAGAAGAGAATGGCGAACCAACTTCTGAGTTTTTTCTACCTAGAAAACCCTGAGAAGGGTCACCATAAGTCAGAACTGACTTGATGGCACACAATTATTTTATTTCTTATAAATTATTTATATATTTATTATTTTTATATGACGTTTTCAATGTATTCACTAGGAAGATGTTATAATGTTATTTGTGACAAACAAATTACATGATATGGAGGCAAATTCTATACTGTATCTGATTCCACAAGAAGATTATGTGGCTGACTTTTTCATCCAACGTGTTGGCATTCACCAAAAAAAAAAAAGCTGTGGTAAATGATTGAAAATGTTTGCAGAGTTCACAATGAATAACAATATTTACAACAGTACAATAGAGTTCAAAACAATGGACTTCAATTACAGGAAACTAGACTGAAGTTAAATATTAGTTAAATGTTTCTGTTAGAGAACTTCAGCAATGAAACAAGAAGGTTGCTAGACAGCACAGTTTTCTTTGCTCAATATTTTTAAGGAAAAACTGAGGTAGAGATAGAAACATTATTATTTAGAAATATTAGAAAGATCCTTCCTTATAAAATGATTTATCTAATTACCTCCACTATTTATATGGTGCATTTCTGGATAAATTGAACAATCATGTAACACATTGGTATAAAAATGACAATGAAATCACAATTCAATTCTTTAAAAAACCCTCCATTTTATGAATGTGGGATATAGTGCTTTTGTATCTACAATTCAAAACACCTGATATTGCTGCACAATATCATGCCCATGTTACAAGCAGGAAAAATAACATCAAACTTTGCATAGCAAAGGACTGCCTGAACGCTGATATTAATGTCAACAGTCAAGATGACCTAGAGGATACACCACTATTCACAAAGAGACACCAAACTGGGAAATTCCAGAACCTAATTCCATTTCCCATCAGTAAACAACATCCTATCCAACTATAAAGCAATTGTGAGGGCTGTTTTTCAAAAGGCCAAGTGAGCGCAACACATATACAACAGAGAGAAATACATACATTTTAACCTCTTAGGTAAACTGTTACTACTATTAGTTTACTACTACAAACATGTCATCTGCCTGTTCTCCAAATGATGTCTCCTCACCTTTTGAAATAAAAAAGGAGGTGGCTGGGAATTAGCAAAAACTGTCACTTGAAATCAAAGTCAGAATGATCCATACTGTACTATATAAAGACAGCTAGTGCAGAAAACCCAGGGTGGGGAGGATCAACTCATTTGAAATCAACTCCCTCAAATTTAGCACAAAGCAAGAGAGGACTGCTACAGCTGTACCAAGTTTGATGCTCATCTGAAGTCCAGTTTCAAAGTCTTTTGTTTTGTTTTGGGCTCCCCCATTTTAAGAATTCCCCTGTTGAATGTTGATTTGCTGTGCTGCAAAATATCATAACTATGCTCTCATGCAGCTATAATACTCCATTGTAATTTATTGATTTATTGCAATATTACAGTACTGTTATATTTTAATTTAAAACATTATTCACTCAGTAGAAACCATTTTTCTACAGCATGGTCAGTAGAAGCTGATCAGTTTAAAAGCCACTTGTTCTAAAAGACATTTTGAATGCTAATCACGAAGGAGGCAACAGTACACCCTTTGGGAAGGAATTCCACAGCGCAGATGGCTTTGTCCTAGTCCTTATTAGACTGAACAAGAACTGGCAAGTCTTCCAATGCTAATATCAGGACAGGTTGATTCATATAGATACATAGAGTATTTTAAAGTGACTTCAAACTGGGGCTTCAAAGGTCAAGGCCAGCACTTCGAATTTGACCTTGAAACATAACCAATAACCTGTGCGCCTGGTACAGAACAGCAGCTATGTTCTATTCCAACTGTAATTTCTTTTAGATAATTCACAGTAGAAGGTTTGTATTGGTATAGTCTAAAAGTAACTAACATAGTTCTGGCTAGATCCATTTTCTCTAAGTAGATTGCAGGTGGCATCCTAGCTTGAATTGGAGAGATATACTTGTGGCTCCTATGTCCTTTGAGCTGTATTTCCACAAACAGCACAGAGTCCAATGAACCTGGTCTTTCGACTAGAAGGCTACACTGTTCACACTCTCCACCCAGATGATTTGGTTTCCCTAATCACAGCACCTCCATGTCGTCTTGGAATAAATGTGTTCTTTTTCTATTGCAAAAGCATCTTCATATTCCTGTCCAGGGATTTCACAGTCTCCCTACAATCTGAAATTGGAAACAAAGTTAGAGATGCATCTTCGGAGATCATTTCTCCAGAAAGATCTAGACCCATTGCAGTATTGATTGCATTTCCTAAAACCGACTCAGTCACGCAATGCAGAAGAATACTGTGTTTGATTATCTCAAGAGCCACCACAAGGCTCAGAAGAATAGGACTACGTGTCCTCCACATCCTCTTCATGAAGAGATCATTCATCAGGCCAACCATGATCTCCATTTCAAGACCAGGCCTAAAATCAGATGGGAAGAGATCCAAATAATCAGTTTACTCTAAGATTCCCTGCATTTCAGAGCCTAGTACCAGCACTTTGCTGAGGAACTTGTTACAGAAAGTAGAAGCTAATTGTCCTAAATCATAGCATCATGGTTATGGGTTTCTTTTCTCAAAAAACTATTCCTCTGCCACCTTTTTAAGGGAGGCAGAAGCTACCCCCTCTCTCAAGGAAACAAATTACTTTAAACTCCACAATCCCATCTGATTTCAAGAACCAGGGCAGACAAAAGACTAAATTCACACGTAACTCTTCAAGCGGCACATCTTGACGGTTGCACGAAATGAATAACATTTGAAGTGACAGAACCACACAGTGCCCTAGCTTTATCTGATTCTATAAAAACTACAGCATCCATGTCAACTTGGATATGAGTGATTTTATTTGTAGAATGTAGTGCAAAAAATTATATCAAATGTTCAAATAATCTACCACTTTCTACGCGTGTGCACACACACACACACACACATTTCCTTATTTGCAGGCCTTTCACCATTCCAGCTAACTGGCAAACACTTATGTGATGGTGAAGAAATTTTTCTCCACAACCATCGCCTCTAAACACAAATACGGGTTCATATCTGTGTTAATTGCATTTCCTACAGGTTTTCTTCTTGTGCCCTCTTCATCTAGCCCAACCTTTCACTATTTTTATCTCCTCAGTATAATAGTGAGAAACCATAGCTGTATGCTTTGAGGACATTGGAGAGCAATTGTATTTGTCTCCCTATTCAAGGCAGAGATCAGAGCCTCAACTGGACCACTGTCTAAGCCTGGAGGAAATCCTCCAGTGATATCAGAAAATCTTATGAAATTGTCAGTCTCTGAGAGCAGACCAGAGGTTCCAGGCAGCCTGAGGTCAAAATTGGTCAGGTGATTATCTGTCAAAGAAAGTGGGATTATTGCTTTCTCCTCAGCGCTCAGAAAACTCTATCCTCATCTGTTGCAGAAAAAATAGATCCCTAATGCATTCTGCCTAAAATGAAAGTAGCTAATTACAAGCAACATAATTCCCTACAGCTGATTACTTGGAGGTAATGCATAAATCGGTGGTAGTTGCCACAAATTTAATTTTAGATATAATGAGTAATATTTATTTCTTTTCAGAAGTTACATTGCAAAGGCATTTAAGGCATTTTTAAGAGGCATGTTGACGCCATTCATTTGTCAGTCTAAGTGGCATGGCCAGGATTCTTTGATTTTGTCTTTCTTCCTTTTATAAATATTTCCAAGCTACAATGTCAGAATTAGCCACCAGAGGGAAGCTGAGAATATTTCCCTGTGTTTCCTGACCTGGTTATGATGACAGAGGAGTGTGTTAATAACACACACCACAACCAATTACTTGTACAACCAGAGGCAACATAACATAAAACATAACATTCTGAGGTTTGACCTGCTGTGTCCACTAGCAATATAATTTGATGCAGGTCCATAGTTGTCATATACTGTAAGCTATAAAATTTAGAGCCAACCCAAAGTGACCTAAATGTGGATGTTAAAGTTAAAGGTCTGTATTTTCTCCCAGGTTAAGGCTAAAGATATTACATGTAACTTCATGTACGCTGATATGGCATTCACTGACATCACTCACAGGCCTACAAAGACTGCCAGAATTACTAAGACTTGGGGCGGGCCAAAAGGGGGAGACAGCACTAATAGGATTCCTCCTACTTATTGCTTATACATTCTAATATTAAATGGGTGTATAAATAAAACTTTTTAATGTTCTGTGCTCTTTGGTACTTATGCTGAGTCAGTCTGGACACAGCAGAGGTACCAGCTGGCAAATTCAGGACTAGGGTGCAGCCTGTTCTGTATGGGTCACACTCCTTCTGATGGATCACTTTTTTAGTTTGGGAGTGATTCTGGATCTAACCTTGCTCTAGATTAAAAGGCTGCTCTTGCCCGGATATTTCTCCCTAGTCTGAGTTGGTGTTCCAGTTGTGTCCCTTGTGGGGGAAGTAGATCTGACCACAGTTCCCAATTAGATCACCACAGCAGTATGTGGCACATAAGGAGCGTTCGGCTAATGCAAAATGCAGCAGCTGAAATGCTTTTCAAGGTCTTTTCTCCCAATGATATTAAAGTGGTCTTCTTCCACTTGCATGGGTTTTTACTTTGTAACCAGGCCCAGTTCAGGGACCTAGGACTTATGTGTAAAGTCCTAAGAGACTTTGGACCAAAGTTTCTGAAAGACTATCTCTTCCTCTATGAATCTACCCTAGGTTGCCATATCTTTTGGAGCATGTCCTACTATTTAAAAAAGGCTAGGTTTTAGAGAATGTAGGGCCTATTTCATATTATCATCCATGCTGTGGAATTCTCTTGCTAGATTAGTCTCATCCTTGATGATTTTTAGGTAGGCAGTAAAACCCCTCCCTCCCTCCCTCCCTCTCTCTCTAGCTTGTAACAGTGTTAAACTTAAGATGAATGACTTTGACTGGGGTTCATTTTAATGTCTAGCTGTTTGCTCAATTGTTGTTTTGCAAATGATCACAGATGGTTCATGACTGAAACAGGGAAGTGTTTGCCAAAATTAGGGGTTGATGTGCCTCCAACACCCCATGTCAGACTATGAGCTACCTCTACAGATCAGTTTCTGGGGTTGTTGTCCTCTTGCATGGAGCACATAACTTTGGAAGGGATTCATATGGAGTGGTAAGAGATGAAAAGAACATGCATTTTGTCAGCCAGCCAAATCAATCCTGATATCACAGTTATCACAGCCACATCACCACAACACCTTCTTTCTATACTCATGGCCATATAATAAAGATTTGGTTTGATTTGATTAGGCTTTATTTGATTTTGAGAGCTTTTTTGGCAGGGGGGTAAATGGCAGTACTGTATAGAAATGACTGGTTATATATAAAGAACAAATGACTATAGGTGAAAAGGTGAACCTAAATAATGGTGATTAAAACACTCATACTTTCAAGTGTATTAAATATTGTCAGGTGAGTTTTTTTCATAAGAAGGTTATGTCCCACAAACTGAATGAAATTATAATTTTTTTATTTTATTTTTTTAAGAAAAGGAGGAAAACCTCTATTTTTTCCAAAATCCAGTATGGAGTGAAAAGCAAGCATTGACCACTATTAAGATGATAATTTAAAGTAATTCTGTATGCAGAGATCAGCTGTAAAGACAGACTAGATGACCACCTGGAAGCAATGCATGAATTTTGCATTGTTTAAATGTCCCCATCCTTTGAGAAAATAGTTCATGCTGGCTCTGCTCATATTGTCAGAAAGAAACTTGCATAAATCAGTTTTGACAAGTCCACAGATGCTCATTTGATCATATGTACATATACTGCCATCAGAGCAGAATGAACTGAAACAACACTTTGGGGCTAGTTTTAAAAGTAAGACTAGTCAGAACTTTCCAGCTTCCTTGTGTGACAATATACTGTGTTTCCCCCAAAATAAGACAGGGTCTTATATTAATTTTTGCTCCAAAAATGCATTAGGGCTTATTTTCAGGGCATGTTTTATTTTTTTCATATACAACAATCTACATTTATTCAAATACAGTCATATCATCTCCTTCTTGTTGCTGCACAATGCTGCACAATGGTGGAGGGCAAGGTTTCACTTAACTGGGGCTTATATTTGGGGTAGGGCTTATATTACGAAGGGACATGGTGGCACTGCGGGCTAAACCGCAGAAGCCTGTGCTGCAGGGTCAGAAGACCAAGCAGTCATAAGATCGAATCCACGCGACGGGGTGAGTGCCTGTCACTTGTCCCAGCTCCCGCCAACCTAGCGGTTCGAAAGCATGCAAATGCAAGTAGATAAATAGGGACCACCTCGGTGGGAAGGTAACAGCGTTCCGTGTCTAAGTCGCACTGGCCATGTGACCATGGAAGATTGTCTCTATGGCTCTATGGCTTGGAAACGGGGATGAGCACTGCCCCCTAGAGTCAGACACGACTGGACAAAAAAGAATTGTCAAGGGGAACCTTTACCTTTACCTTTACCTTATATTACGAGCATCCTGAAAAATCATACTAAGGCTTATTTTCAGATTAGGTCTTATTTTCAGGGAAACAGGGTAATAGTAAATTAGGAGTGCAAGAATAAATCCTAGGGTGGTGGGATACACCAGCCTTTTCCATTGGCAATGGTAACAGACACAGAACTGCAGGTGGAAACAACAGTTCCATTGCTGCAGGTGGAAACAACAAAAATAATAATGGTTTGCTCATCTGGGTGAGTTTATGAGGATTTTTTGTGCCTTCTAAAATTTTGGCACTTTTTTGTGAAAATTTTCCAAAAGTGTTTTCCACAAATGCCTTCTAAATGTGCAAAATAACCTTTCTGCAGGACTTCTTGCTGTTACGTGAGGTTAAAAAACACACAACAAAACCCCACGATGGCTATCCATTTTTTTCAGCAGTATATTTCAGTATGTCAAGATACCTTTTTTCACTGAAGATAAGAAAAAAATTGCATGTACTGTATTTATTACATTGTGACACAGAAGCACTACTTATTTAATCTACTGCCATGTGATTTCTGGTCCTGAATGACTCCCCTACATGTCCTATGGAGATCTAGGGCAACAATGCATCTGTAGGATGGGAATGACAGGATGTGCCAGTTTAATATGGCACCAGTTACTGCAGCAAGCATTTCTGGTTCAAGTGTTTAGAACAGTAATGATGGAAGCAGCAATAAACCACAGAAGAGTATGTATGAGGAATTAACAAACAATATGCTGCTGAATAAAGAGTTTTTAAACATTTAAAAGGAGAATGTCAATTTGATCCTTTGGGTGCTGCTATTGCAATATAAATGAATTAGGTACACTGTTACATACCTTTTTTAATATGTTATGTGGTGCATTAAAAACCACCACTTGTGATGAAAAATAATCATCCCTCTACGTACAATTATCTTTCTCTTTCAGTGTACTATCCATAACAGCTGTTATGGACAGCTGTACATAAATATTTTCCACCTAAAAAGAAAATAATTAGGGTGCAATCAGATGGAGAAATACTGTAGCTCGCATTTTGGAACACTTGTGGCACAGTGCAGTGCAAATTACTTGGTGACAATCAGATAATGTACAGGAGATTGCAAACCAGCTTGCCCTGCTCCATACCCAAGCCAAATCTTTTTGGTCCAGCAAGCTGGGAAACTGAGATCATGCCCAGTAAAGTGACCCTTTCCAGTGTGACCAAACATGACTTTTTATTGCCGTCTCAATACATCCATGCTTTTTCCTTTAATTTGCAAGGTCAAAACATTCAGCAAAATGTGCCTGCAATATGTATATTTATTTTCCGGTGAAAACTTGTACAAGGACTAAGTTGTTGGTCACAAAGACTTTTTGCCATTCATATATGCAGAAATATGGACTTCCCTTTCCTACTCCACAGCAACACAAATGTAAGTCAACAATTATTTTTCTATTGTAATTCAAAGGGCAATTTGCCGAAGCAACTATTGTTGAAACAAACATAAGAATTAAAATAATGGAGTCTTGAACCCTTTTCCCTGTTTATAATTATTGCTTACAATATCACTCTGGTTTGTTTTATCATTTCGCCACTCTAATGTGATTTGGGGATTTCTCAACACACTAGTTCCTTCACCAGCAACAAAGAAAATGCTCATCTACAAATCCACAAATAATTGTCGATGCTCTCTGGAACCAACAAAACTAAAAGTTTTATTACAATAAAGAGAAACTGATGTTAGGTAATGTGGAGACAATTTGGAGTTCCATATTAATCAAAGCACAAGCATCTTTAAATGCTCTTAACTACCAGACAGCTTGTGGGTTTAGGTATCTGGCTGTGGAGCCAGAGGTTGGAAGTTTGATTCCCTACTGTGTCTCCTTCACAGGGACTCGATGATCCATAGGGTCCCTTCCAGCTCTGCAGTTCTCAAATGACAACGACGATGGTGATTGCCAGCACAGAGGCAGTAATTAAACCTACATGTTATCACTAAACTGAGTACAGGGAAAAGAGCAAATAATCATATTATACTAGTTGATTCCTAAAAGCATCTATACTAGATAGTTGGTCATCAACCTGAGCAAGGAGGATGGTGCAACTTCTACTCCCTGTGATAAAAACTTTTTGTCTCCCCACCTTCGCTGTATACTTGTACAGTGGTGCCTCGCTTAACGAGTGCACTGTATAATGACGAAATCGCACAGCGATGCGGTTTCCGCGATCGCTAATGCGATCGCTTACCAATGGCCCCAATGGGCAAAACTCGCATAGCGAAGGTCAGTGAGCATTTCGCTTACCGACCATCGCTTTGCGCCCCACGGATCAGCTGTTCGGCGGGTCCAAAATGGCCGCCGGAACAGCCGAAATGGCCGTGCGCAGCGTTTTTGCACCCTCCCCTCGCTTACCGAGGGCGCGAAAATGGCTGCTGGCTATGGGAAGACTTCGCTAAACGGTGAGTTTTCAGCCGATTTGGCTTTTTACTTTCCGTTTAATGAAGTTTTCACATAGCGAAGGTTAATCCGGAACGGATTATGCGAGGCACCACTGTACCTTTGGCAAGAATTCTTCAATTTCTGCCATTCTTTATTGTTTAAGAAAGCAACCACCAGAAATCATTTGGTCTCATCCCAGAGTACTCAAAGATGCTACAAATTACAAATTTGTACCATTCAATTGACCTAAAACTGGCATTGTTCTTCAGGTTGAGAAGGATTCTACTTCTAAATGCACAAACTACACAATAGCTCCAAGGACAAAAATAAAGCTGTGTGTGAGTAGCAGGGTCTCTCAGTGTTGAACAGCTTGCAGAATCAGGGCTAAGACTATAACCAGCTTTCAGAGGGGGAAATGACACACATGGCTATGCAAGCATACTGTTAAGCAGAAGACAGTGTATTCTTTTTTGCTTTTAGGTTTGCCAACTGTCACCGTTTTGATTCAAAGTCTTGTAAGTACAAGATTTTTTTCCTTAATATTTGAAAATTGAGACATGTGTTAAAATAATAAACTCACAGTTTTTATTTGGAGAAACAACTTTGACCTTTTTTGTTCAAAAGAGCTTCAACGTGTAAATGAATAAAGCAGAAACTTCCACTTTAAAAAAAGTCAGATTTGCAAATCATTTGCAGACTCCTTGGTAGATATTTTGTATGGGCGATGAAAGGGACATCATATGTCAATGCTAACAATAGAGGGGAAACCACATAATAAGTTAATATTAGGGTTGTTAAATTTATTAAACCATTTAAATTATATTAAATTATATTAAATTTAAGAACATAAAAAGTTAAGTGCCATTTGAAAATCTTTTTCTATAAGTAGTTACAAATTTAGTATCCCTAAATGTTCTGGATAACACTTTGATTAGACTACTTTGTGTTACTAAGATTAACAACCTCTTGAGTTGGACATAATTCTTCAAGCAGAAATCATAATCAAGAATGGAGTGTTATGGTTCTGATTCGAAAAATACAGTTTGAACAAAGCATGGAAAGTTAGTTTTTAAAAGCCATGAATTACAGATTTAGTTTGAGCCAATCCCTTCCCAGTAATTTATTAGCATTATATTTATAATTCTGAAAAGGCAACTCATTTCTTTCTTATATCTTCTTATTCATTTCTACCAACTTTAGTTACTTTTTAAAAATGTCTGAATACTAACCATCACTGGCCTATGGCCTACGTAGCCTAAAATAACATAAATTATACATAGGATAGATTTTAAAGAAAATGCACAGGTTTACTAGTGGAATGACATATTGGTATGCCCTGGCCCACATCTTTTGTAATCCTGTGCATTTCATTCACAGGGAAGTCATTGCACAGACTGAGTACATCAGCAACATATTTCCAAAACATATCCTTTGCATGTTCACTGTGCTCAGAAGAAACTGTAGAAAGCAGCAGGCTGCAACAATCCAGCTTATGTGACTTTATCTGTGAATAAAAAAGGAATTGGTTACTGAGAAGTAAACATGGGCAACAAGTTCTGATGGCATCCAAAATGCACCTTGGTATGTAGTGAGGTGATAGTGGTGACTGTGATGATCCACATAACACAAAAATACTCATTTGCAGGGACATTCTCCTATTACAGTTCCACATTCACAGAAGGAAAGTAATTTTAACAGTAACTAAAACAGTTTGAATAACTACAGGAAAGTATTAAAGTTTTCCCTTGTCAAATAAGAAAAGTAGGTATTTTATACTTTTGTTACTGGGAAACAGAACTAATTACAATTAACTCAACATCATTGTTACTTCTGAGCTTGGACACCGTAAACCTTCAGATATCTCTGTCTACTTAGGCAGGAGATAAAAATAGCCAAATTCATGTTTGCAGAGGAGTTGCATTAGATGACGCAGTTAATTGTGATTAACTGATGGAGTGCTGGGTGCATGTTTATCAGGTGCCTGACTGTGCCCTGAGCATATGCCCCAGAACCTCATTTATTAGACTCAATTAGCTGTGGCAACTTATATGGTCTATCTATGAACATCAGTAGAACTATCATCAATATAACTGAAAGAATCTGAAAATAGTATACACTGTTTTGTTCAAATGCATATGTGATCAGAATGGTGGGATGTACATTTTATGGGCAACAATGCCTTCATTAGGAGGAGGAGGAGGAGGAGGAGGAAGAAGAAGAAGAAGAAGAAGAAGAAGAAGAAGAAGAAGAAGAAGAAGAAGAAGAAGAAGAAGAAATAATAATAATAATAATAATAATAATAATAATAATAATAATAATAATAATAATAATAATAATAATAATAATAATAATAATAATAATAATAATAATAATAATAATAAGAAGTCTCTAGTTTTGTTTGCGATATGGTTGTAGCTAAATGAGAAAAGTGGCTCCTTCCTGTTAATTGTTATTACCATCTCCAAAAAGGTTTGGTGAATAAGAACCTGTTCTTTCTGACACTGGCATATGTGGGTGATTGGCAAAAGTTTATAGCTGTAAATACTTTGCTTTCTTTGTGCCAACGGAAAGTCTAGATTGTTAATCCCATCTCAGGTTCCCTCAATCAACATGTGTTATTTTTGTCTGGTGCTCCAGATTAGCAAGGTTTCCGCTTCCTCTTAAATTACTTTGACTGCTGCAAGTCCGTAATGTGCCAAGGAGAGGAATTTGTTTCATGCAATACTATCACTTCTTTGGGAGTGACATGTAATGAGATGCTAGGCCATTTCCCTTAACCTTTGCAGTACATGCATCCATATCACTCTAACCACAACAACTTGGAGTGGTATCGCTTCTTAGCATGACTGCTGAAGATTGCTTAGACCAATCTCTTTCAAAAACATATTTCTAAATAAATGCTAATGCTCACAAATGACAGTATATTTTTGGTCTGCATACACAGGAAGACACCATAGCCACCATTTTTCAAAGCCTGTATCCACAACTAGAAGCATGAACTTGCACTGCTATTTTCAACTGGCTGAAATCCTGTTGCGTAACTCTGGGTGTACAATGGTAATGGCAGCAGCAAACCATCACCAAGTAAAAACAAATTGCTACTAATTAAAGGAGGTTGTAGGTTCTTGTGACTTGTACGTAATATGACAAATTCATATGTACCCGCAGTGATTTGTCACTGTTGCTGATGTCATTACTGTTGCTAATATGCAGCTATGCATCAGGATTTCAGCCATTATGAGATACGTTACGGTCATAGCACAAATTTCAGCACTGATATGTTTGTTAAGAAAGCGGCAGCATCTCATAATAGAACATGATACAATTAAGACTGATAACTGGTGACTTCTGTGAGCAGTAGCCCTGAATGAAACTCAGACCTATAATGCTAATCATGTACCAGTTATCTCTCATACTATGAGTAAGAGGAACTTATGCTTTTAAGTCTGAGGTGGGGGATGTTTGGCCCTCCAGATGTTGGGCCACAACTCACCTCAAACTTAGCCTGCATAGCCAACAGTGAAGGAGAACAAAAGCTTCAGTCCA
Source organism: Pogona vitticeps (assembly GCF_051106095.1). Lineage (NCBI taxonomy): Eukaryota > Metazoa > Chordata > Lepidosauria > Squamata > Agamidae > Pogona > Pogona vitticeps. Next base: position 171,995,676 of record NC_135786.1, read on the forward strand.
TCAGTATTCAGGAAGCCATTCATTCCCCATCACTGCTTGTCAAAGGCACGGGGGGGGGGTCCCTTCTGGTTGTTGTATTCTAGTTTAATACTTTAGGTCATTCATGAGACATATACAGTGTGGTGCTGAACATTGACAATGAATATATGTCAAGGGTTATGACAAATGCTACTGATATTGGGCCTAAATCTGGTGAAGCCCATAAAAAACACTCCAAATTTTAAATACCTGGGAATATGTAAATAACTCCAAACAAACACATGTTGTGTGTAATAACAGCAGCAGAGGAAAAATTGCATATGATTTTAAAAAGAGATCCAGACAATCCCAAATCACTGTGAACAGAAGTTAACAAAAATGACTTGTTAGACATGATGACCCATAATTAGAATATGTGAACTGTTGTGGGAGCTTTAAAATAAAGTGTGGGAGTAGTACAGGACAAAAAAAAAGAGATGATAACAGTGTTCTGGAATGTATTTTGGATCATTTGTACACAATCAGAAAAATTAATTTCTCATTACTTAATCTGCTTATGATATAAAGTTTCACTGAAATAGCCATTCAGAGGCAACAGTGTTTGTCCTAGGCACAGGGTCACATCAGACTCCATTTCCTGGGGACAAAAAATCAAAACAAAACATGGCAACTAATAATCTGTCTACAGATCAGCCTCACATGGATTGCAAAGCACTGGATGCAGAAAAATGTTCTTTGCTGATCTATGCCTACCGCATGGACCAGGCCCTGCCACCAAAAGGCAGGTGGAGAGGAGCAACGTTTACTTTTGCTGAACAACTGATTAAACTAATTTATGAAAGAGGGCTAATTAGAATCCAAAATCTCCACTTTGTTTTTAATTTATTTTAAATCCCCAGAGCAATTTCTCTGCGAACAGGAAAGTTTCACTCAAGCATGTGGCAAACAATAACCAGTCAAGGTTAACGGTGCTGTAGAGCTTATTTAATATTAATTTTTTTAAAAAAAAATTGGATCAGAACTTGGCGGGAGGGGATTCTAGATCGTCTCTAAATCAAACCATCTGTCAAACCAGACTATTTGATTATTTGTGAAGGATTCTATGTTTGTGTAAGTCTGTGTTTTAAAATCTTTCAGTAGCAGGATGAAAGAGCAACTTAACTTCATCAACATTTTCCTGATTAATTGTGCAAAAGTGTCATCCATAATTTTTTCTCCTTCCATGTAATAATCCTTTCAGAAGACTTAACAATATCCCCAGTGATTTAAGTTTTTTTCATTTTTTATTTTTTATATTATTATTATTTTTTATTGAGGGATGAGCTCTTGGAGAAGCAGTGACACAAATAGCTCAAGTGAACTGCGACACCTCTGTGGACAGTCTTCTCAGGAATGACAGTTCTGAAATACAATTATCAGTGTGATCTGCTTAAGAATTCATCATCAGTTCCTGCCTTCTGAAGACTAAAGAGAGAGAGAGAAAGAGAGAGAGAGAGAGACATACAAAGAAAAAGAGGTGATAAGAAGGCATCATTTTCTTCCAGTCTCATAACTGTAAATTGAAGAAAATTATTTTCTTTGCCTGCAGCTCATTGGCATATAGGCAGCATTATATTATAATTTCATAAGCATAAATCCTTTGAATAAATTTCAGAAGAATAACTGAATTAGAAATGCAAGTAAAGTATCTGGAAAACTTAACTGTTCTAGGCACCAAGCACTGGATGGAAGTACAATTAGGAAGGCAATTTACTGTCAGGCTGTTTGTCTATTCCCATGGCAAATCATCCCTTTGCCATCTAAACTGATCCATTGAGGTACAGTTTGAGAGAAACCATGTATAGCATTCAGTGGTACCGCAACCTACCAGCTCCTTTCACAGAATTCCTGCTGTTTACATATTGAACCAAAGAAAAAGGCAGGCTCTGGACTTACAATAATTATATTAATTCACTTACAATGCAGTCCTGCTTGGTCAACTAATACATTCACCCCACTAAGGCAAACAGGCATGCTTCCAAGCAAAGAGCTATAGGATAGCAGCTTTAACGTATTCTTACTGTTCTTATTATCAAGAGAGGGTAGATAAATATTATTCTCATCCCTGCTGCTAGCCAGTGAAGACTGGGTTTCCTTGAGCTTTTAATGTTCATTGTCTGCTTTATCCTAACAAAGATGCTCTTATTTTGTACATATATTATTGCTTTGATGTACTAATGTCTTGTTCTTCTTCCTGCATTATCTGATTTGTAAATTACTTTGGGCAAAGGGGACTGTTCATAAATATTGTAATGAATTTATATATCAGCTTATATAATCAGGTCTGGAAGCAAATGCTAAAGGCACTTCAGTTAAGCAACCTTTGCAATAACCATGGTAAATTCCAGAAATCATAAGCTGGTGCATAAACAGGGCTGAAATACTGTTGAATACAGGGAGAATGTAAGGCTTTCTACGCATACTTTACCATAATCTTTGGCTTGTTCTTGCGCAAGCTGATTACACCCAACTGGAAATAATGGTGCCTCTGCTTTTGCAAGAAGTACTGGGTGGCTCCTTACCCAAGACTGGAAACTGTTGAATCCATTGAGCCATTGACCTTTGCATGAATGTTTGGCTAAGCAAGCTTCTGCCCCAAGACACAATAGGTGAATTAACAGGATAGATAAGCAGGGAAGCAGTTCAGTCATTTAGGGTATGGCACTGGATTGAAAACTGGATCCCAAGTGTAGCACAGGTGTCTGTGTTTTCGAGTTCAGCAATAGCTTGTACAGTACAAACTCAACAGCAGGATGGGCCTTGCATCACCAGGGTTTTCCTCACGCAGTCAGTTTGTGTAGCAAATTTACCTTTGTTTCCAGTACCTCTTACACTGGTCCTTTATCAGTTCTCATAGACCTCTTTGTAGGCTATAATTTCTCCATCTCCCTCTCGCTCTCCCCATCCCCACACACTCTCTCTTGCTGTGACCACTGTTACTTTCTGGTGAAGGAGGAGGGAAAGAATCTACTTGATCTTCCTCACAATTGTGTTTTGAGGATCAGTTAGGAAAGAGGAGAGCCATTTGGGTGACCTTGAGAGCACTGGAGGAAAGGCAGAATATAAATGTAACAAACACATACATTCCACAGAGCTGATGAGAGAATAAATTGTAAGAAATGGGACAACAAGCAGCAACCAACTAAAAACTGTAGCAACAGAATAGCTGTCCAGGAGAAAGAAGACTGTGTACAAGATACAATAGACCTGAAAACTGGCCCTGCCCCCACTCCTGTGATGATGATATTTATATACAAGGCAAAATATAACTTACATATTTCTATACAAAGCCAGCCAGTATGGGATATTCTGCTGCATGTGCTGATGCTCCTGAGCAGAAAGTTATATTAAGCAATAACAGATACAAAGACAATTGCAATGATGGAAAGAACAGTTGAGGTCCTGGGTGTAAATATTCAGAAATCCAGAGGCCAGTTCTCTCATAGGCAGCTGCCCTGAGGAAATGGGCCTGAGCTGGCAAGTCAGCTGGGACCGGACCCCCCCCCCCCCCCACTATATGAAGGAATATTTAACATTTCAGGACTGGATGGTCACAGAGACTTTAAATAACAACAGTGACAAAACTCTAGCCTGCAGGCCACTGGCTCAGTTTCTGAAGGGAGCAACCCTATTCCTTCATTATTTCACTTACGTTTAAAGTCATAGTGGGGGCCAGGAGGACACCTAACATGTTCAGGGAACATTTAATCTTTATCTCTGCCCACAGATTTTCCCTGACACGTGCATGCACAAATTATTTCCCCTGTAGGTTCCTAAATCAGAAATAAGCTTGGCCTGTGGCATTTTCCCAGAAAGCACCAGAAGGTATGTGTGGGGCTCAGCATTTGTCCAGTCACTGATTTGCTTGTACAACTATTGTCCTGTCTCTGCCATCACTTCATCTCTGCAGTATATGGTCTGGATCACTTGTTCCCAAATCTCTAGCTGATACATATTCCTGAAGATAGAGCACATCCTTATGATATTATATACCACCTTATGTTTTCTGGAAACTTGCTTGCTAAATTTGAAAATAACAGGCTTGCTAACTAAATAAGTGAATGCAGAAGCCAACTATTGTAACAGGCCTTGTCCTCTTCCTTGTGCAGTTGTATCAGACAGAAGTCATCTGGGCTAATGGGAAGCTAGGCTCTGTTTTCTTTCTCCTACTGCAGAAATGCTCTGGGAGGCAGCTGTGTGAGTGTCACAGCAACATCAACGAAAGGTCCGATGGCCCCTTAAAGGTTAACAAGTTTTATTTGGCATGGGTGTTCACGCTATAGTCCTTGAAAGCTAATACCCAATGACACTTCCTAGCCTTTAAGGGCCACATGACTCTGGTTTCCCCTCTTCTGATTACAATAAATCAGAAAGGCAAATAATGTTTTAAAATTCTTAATATTTCAAGGTAATTCCAAGCATTAAACTTACATGTTTATTTGAGCAAGCAAGACAAGATGATACTGGAAGGGTTGCAATGGTAAATGAAAGGCTTCTGAGAAAGACCACTATTTGTTGCTGCCTGGATTTCCAGAGATATCCATTCTAGCCTTAGTTGGGTTACTGAAATCTTCCTCACATTTCTCAACAAGAAAAATTATAAGCAAGGTTTTTTCATAAAGGGGCGGGGACGATACCTGTTCCAGTGATATAACCATAGAGCATCTATTTGTCCCCAGGATATGGCACAAAGTGAGTGGAAAGAAAGCTCAAGTCACTCACTCTGTCCTACTATTTCCTAGGAGCAGCTGAAGCATCTTTGACTATATATCAAAAAGAGGAGTGATCCCATGGAAATGCAGCGAGGACTGGCAACGATAACCACTCCTTGAACATTTCACATACTGTACCTCAGAAACTCTATTAAGGTCACCATAACTTGGAAGTAACTTAATGGTATATACACACAATTTGCATGGAGTTAAAAAGGAGTCTCTTCTCCTAGTTCACATGATAAAGCATCAAGACTTTGTCTTCATTTACATGTGTGTGCACGCACACACACACATGTACATAGTCTTTCTGAGGTCATATGACTCAAGACATCAATGTGGCACTCAATTCCTTTTATATGCTATAATTAAAGGTAAAGATTTTCTCAAATGGAGTGGGTAGAAAAAGGCTCATCAGACTTCCTGCCTTCAGCATTCAGGCCAGAAGTGCAGATTCTGATAGGAGGTGTGTGCTTTCTCATAAGCCTGCAACTGTGATCTGCAACTGTGAAAAGCTGCTTTCTTTGTTGTCCTCGTCACTTTTTTCATCAATTTAATTAGATACAATTTGTCTCAGCTTTTCCATGCAGCATTTGTTTACCTACTCATCAAGACCGACACAGGCCAATTAGTGTAGTGTAATTGTTTAACCTAGTCAGTGTGAGCCTTTACTGGATAGTGTGAGCTACTCCTTGAAAACTGGGGTAAGGGCAGGGTGGGGACGTGAGCAAAGATGAACAAACACTAATAGGCCTTCCAGCGATATGATTTTCATTTTTTTAAAAAAATCACTGACACAAATACACTATTCCATAAGATCCGCTGATATGCAATTAACCCTTTCTTCATTGTCTCATTGTCATCCCAGTTATGGCACAATCCAGTTCTGAAGCACATTCCTCAGCTCCCTTAAAGGCAAGCATTCCCTAGGCGAGCAAATAATTTTTGCAGCTTGAGCGCTCAGAGAACCCACCGTTGCATCTTTTGGCAAATAAGTGACCTGGTACATTGATTTTAAGTACCGTATTTTTCGCTCCATAAGACGCACCTTTCCATAAGACGCACCAATTTTTTAGGAGAAGAAAACAGGAAAATATAATCTGTTTTCTTCGCTCCATAAGACGCACAGACTTTCCACCCCCCTGTTTTTTGGGAAAAAAGTGCGTCTTATGGTGCGAAAAATACGGTAAGTCTGCCTTTTAGTTTTACACAGCATTGTATTTTACACTGTAAGACCCAGCAAGGATAACTGATGCCTGTTTGGGGGCATAATATTCAGCAAGAGTAAGACTATTGTAAATAGTACAGCAAGAGCCTAAGCATTTACCACTACTCTGCATACAGTTTATCTTTGTTTTGATACACTCTAGTTGTTTTCCCCTCTCTTGTACAATCCTTCCATCTTCCTTCCCCTCTGCCTGTCCTTCCGGCTCAAGTGAAAAATAACCAGTCAACTCAAAAATTTCCTGTATTCCTTTTGCCTTGTGTTTTCTTGTTTGCCTTCACTGATGGTTTCAGATATGGCAAAATTAAACAACCAAGACACTTATGAAAGAAAAAAAGTAGCACGTTGTATTTTTTTTAAACAACACATTATTTAGTTGGGTTTTTGTTTGTTTTTTGCTGTTTGGAGTTATTGAGGTCTCTTTGTTTTGTTTGTTTCTCCTTTAGTACTTGTGTTGAAGCTAATATTACATCTGTCTAAAGAATGGGGAAGTCTTTACATTTAGTTACATAGCTCAGTGGTTTAGGCATCTGGATACAGAGCCAAAAGCTGGGAGCTCAATTTCCCACTGTGCCTCGTTGACAGAGCTAGACTGGATGATCCATACAATCCCTTACAGCCCTGCAATTCTAAAATGGTGGTGGTTACTGCTGCTGTTAATCTGATATACGTAGACCTGTGTAACAGCAGGCCAAATAACTTCTCCCCCCCCCTTTAAAATAACTCTGTTAATAAAATTAGTTCCTCCCACTGCATGCATCCAACTAATAATGCATGGACACTGAACAATAATGTTATGTTTCTAGTAGACAAAGGCCTAAATCCTGTTGTCTAAGTTAATGAAAGTTGTGCATTCATGTTCACAACAATTGTGATGGGAGTCTTTATTTTTTGTTCAGTAACAGACCAAAGTTTACAGCTTTAGTTATGTTAACAGATGACTTTACACACTTCTTTTATGGGTAGGCATATCTGGACTTCACAGACTTTCCCTTTCTTAGTTTTCTTTTTAAATATGCCCAAGTAAAGAAATCAAAGGATAATTGAACGCCCTGATGAGAAAACGAGGTAAATAAATATAATAACTATAGTCTCTTGTTGTGCCATCACAGAATGCAGAATCTAAACAACTTTTCAGAACCCCATTTTAAAAAAAAAAATTATACGGATACAAATTTACAAAAATTCAGATGCATATCTGAATGTTATCACATTTGGGACCATAAGATTTGGCTCCATTTGGTATTGGCTCATCTATGGACCTGTAAAACAGCTGCACCGGGGCAGACCTTGGATGGAGCATGTTACAGTCCACATTTGAATTAACCCAGAAGTTAATTCATTGGACCAGTCATCACCTGCTAATTTGCAAGATTATGTGACTAGTGCAGATAATGAAGGTTGAAGCAGGTTCATCCACAGACAAGGTAAACATCCAAGTAAAAACAATGCTCTATAACAGTAGACACATCTATGTAAACAGAAAGAGAGTGTACGAATGCTGCCTGAAAATTGAGAAAATTTGGTAATCAAATTAAACATAAGTCATTGTACAGATAAGAGCATTGCTGCAGAACCATGTCATATGACCTCTCTCACAAAAGCCATTTAATTCCTTACCAGAGAAGGTGACTTGTGGATTATTTTATTTTTTCCCAGACCCCTTGAAAATATGGACTTCCATTATTCTTCATAGTATTCCTATGCACAATAAAAATGGGAAGTCTTTTAAAATGAAAGATAAATCAGACAAAGAAAGAAATACCTTTTTCTTTATCCTCTTTCCTTCTTTTTTCTTTCTTCTTTAAAAATCATATCGATGTTGTGATTAACTTGCATTCTACAGCATTGCTGATGTGACAGTCAACCAAATTAATCCCATTATGCAAAATCTAGTTCACAAGTGGTTTTGCTTTTCTGTCTCCCCACCCCCCTTTTTTTGCAAAATTATGTCAATTTCCCCATAAATTGGAAAGACCATGTCAGCTTTCTGTACAGCAAGTAGACACTACACAGTACTGTATGTCTATATTTTTTTAATGCAGAAAGAGACAAATTTTAGCTCAGTGGCACAAATTATGATTCATAACTTTTATGCTGATGCTTCTGTTTACATGCAGCTTGTATGAGAATTACCACTAGGTTTTGCATTCATTTTAATTCTGATCTTTTGCATCATACTAACCACAGGGAGAAAAAGGCATTTTAAACATTTAAGGTATGTGGCAAAATGTGCTAGGAGCTGCTGATTCCTTTTTCTTCTCACCCTGCTCACAGACATCTTTACACATTAAAGGACCAATCAACTTAATTGCTTAGTTATTTCACTATGGAAGTTATATTTGATTTCTAGAGATATCCACAATATGTTGTGTGGTGAAAATGGGCAAGTTATTGTATGATTTCTTCTCCCTACTTTCTCTTCCCCTCATTGCTCTTTTTACAGATGGATTTGGCCCTTCTGTGAGTCACCAAAGCTGAATTCTCCTCACACAGCCAATCTGTCAAATTAAAGCCTTTTCAGTTGTGAGTTGGACAGATGTGACATGGAAGGTCTTTCCCACTAAAACATTAGCCCTCTAACATATGCTCACTGGACTCAACAAAGTGCAACTCATCCTGTTAGAAAGCAGCACCTTCAACACGGGTGTTAACTGTCTCTTGTAACAAAATGTCTCTCGTTTTCAAAAGAGAAAGGTTCATAAAAAGCTCCAAAGCTGTTAAATCTTCTTGAAGTGGTTGGTCTTTGTTTTTGTTTGGAGAGGGGCATTTTTAAAAGATATTTTTATTTTTTTAAAAAAACACCTCCTAGTCAACTTTTGACTGGCGTAGTAGAATATTAGATTTTGTATGTGTGCATTAGACCTGTGTCAAATTATCAGCATCCTACCATTTGCATTTGTGTCCACATTGCAGACAATGGAAGAGAAAAACTTTCTTCTCTCTCCCATGAACATTCGCTTCTTGGCAGCTCAGAAAGAAATTTAGGCAGTTTGTATTTTTATTGATAGTTGTGATTTCCCCCCCCCCACTCTGAAAACCCTATTTTTCCTGAATTTCTGACCTGCTCTCTCATGTTCTCTCAGTTCCCAACTTGAGGTCAGAAATGAATATTTCCCAGATCAGGTTTGCAACTATGTGTATGTGCATGTGTCTATATGCGTGTATAACTGCACACTTCTCCAACTGAGAGGTGTGTGCAGTCAAGATGGGGGACCCTACTGTGCTCAACAAAGCCTGGTGGTTATGACCACAGTTATAGATCTCGTTGGACTGTAAACCAGTAAGGCTGGTCATACTACATTTCTTCCTAATCTTCCTAGTGTGCTGCAAGAGAGAAGGTGCAACTATAATAACAGAGAAAGAAAAAGTAGTAAAATGAAGCCTGCCATCATTGTCTGACATACGGGTACCTCAACTCCTACTGTTGAAGCAGATGTACAGTAGCTACCCAAGAACAAGCCCACTCAGAGTTTGTCTTGTATCAGTTCCTTTTCTCTTTATACATTGTGCATGTGTCCTTCACAGAAAGGGTGGGACAAAAGTCTTGTAGGAAGAAACATCTCACATATTCCATGGTGAAGTCAAATCCTGTAACTGAGAGGTTTTTTTTCCTCTGTGGATGGGGCTTCATCTCTGTCTCGTTCCAGCCTCTCAGGGAGAGAGAAGTTAACCTTTTGCTGTCTGTTCCACACACTGATCAAAACACTTCACAGTAAGTCTAATTTTCTGTTCCACTTGTTCTTCAGGCAGGAAAGCAATGTTTGTAAATCCTCCTTTGTCTGTAGCCCTAGCTGCCCCATGAAAGGTGGCTGAGAAAGTCAGTGGAATACGCTGAAAGGCAGTACGGAAGACAGTTGGGGAAATGGGAATCTATGAAGGTCCCCTCCTTGCCTTCTACCTCCACCATGGGAAGTCCACTGAGTCCTAGATCCTTCAATTAATGAAAAATTGGACCCAACATAATCTGTTGACTAATGGATGCACCTGATACAACTTTCCATTCTATTTTTGACAGACTGATGTGTAGAGGGAAAGTGGAAGGAGAGAAGCATAGGAAATCTATATCATTTAATAGCAATTTTTTTTTCAAATGCATACTACTCATCCTAATTCACCATGTGAACCATACCTGCATGTGAGATGGGAGAGTATTGACTTCAGTGCAAGTTTCCAATGTGCATTATTAATCAGAAAATCCATGATGGGATGATTTGTGCATCATTTCTGCACATCAGAGGTAGATTAAGCCAGTTTGGAATATTGTGAGCACCTCTATATACACATTAAACCTAGAACTTACTGGCTGTTATTTGCTTGGGTCTCTAAACATGAATTCTGTCAACAAGCCCATTATCTTGCTGAACAAGATGCCAACTTGAACCATATGGATGAGGAAAGCGGCCCCTTTTGCTTACATCCAGCTGCCTCCACCTCTCTGTAGCTCAATGTAAGTTCTACATTTTCAATGGACTGGCTGTTTCCACATGGCATCAGGAGGTGGGGGCAAAGGGAAGCTATTTGGAAAATGGAGTGTTTCCTTTTTAAATAAGAAAAACTGTGAACAATAACATACCCACTGTTTCCTCATCAAACATAAGGCTTTGCAAAAAGTCGTAATAAAGCAAATGGAATACATTTAAAAATCTGTGCTGCAGATTTAGCCAAAATTGTGTGGAGCTGCAGATGCCCTGTGCCTCAGGGAATGACTAGTGTATATGCTTTTTGAGGCCTTGTTAATGTGAGTGCTTGTAGCAGGCAACAACACAAAGCATTTTTTTTTCTTTGCTAACATTCTATTGGTGCTTTGGTGGCACTCACCCCATTTTTGTGCTAATTGGGTTCTAAATAATTCCCATGCAAAGGAAATCATTTCACCTGTCTGCTCATTTCCACAGCCATCACTGCTGGTGCTGCAAAGAGGCAGGGATATTTTTTTTTTCCTTGCAAAACTGCACATTGTATGCTCTTCTAAAACAAAACATTACAGTTGTTGGGGCTTCCAACCCTAGAGAGAGGGTGTGTTTGAGGACCTGGTGAGGCTTCATCACACTGGGTATAAGTTGCAGGGAGGTAGGACTTTGCTTCCTGTCACTGTCCCACAAATGGACTAGTGGAAGACAGACACAATGAGCCTGAGCTCAAACCTCATGGATGCCATCTACACATAAGTATCTCAGTGGCAAGCAGGATTTCACAATTTCTGCCTTACAGAACCTGCTTTGTTAGACAGCAACATTTTTTTTAAAAATCTTGGTTTCAAGGGGCTTTTCCCGAGAGCAAACTGAAGTGAACTATCACCTTTGAATGTAATAGGGTAGATAGAGACAAGGCTCTCCCATTTGGTTGTATGGGAGGGATATCCTGAGAATACAGTAGTGGAGACCTTCTCTGTTTATTAAAAAGAAATAATCCCCAAGCAGAGCGAGAGAGAGAGAGAGAACCTGTCCACAGAGAAGCCATTTTAGAACCAGAAATATCCCTACCCGGCTGAGAACATTTCTTATTAATGTGTTCACCTCACTCCCATTCTGTCCAGCACAGAAGCAGACAAGTATTGAAGATAAATGGTTTTATAATCTATGATGAGTCATGCCTCCATGCCAGATGGGCCAACAATATCAGTCACATCGCATCCAAAAGCCTCATGCAGAAATTGTGTTAAATTCTTTAACACGTGAAAGTTCAGTTTATTCACCAGATACCCGATAGCAGTTGAGGGGACAAGGGGAAACAGCAAGGAAAGCATGGGGATTTAGACCTCACTGAACAAGGGAAACTTTTTTTCAAAACTGGAAGTAACTTCTAGTCATTTTGTTTTTCTGAGAAGCACAGCAGGGAAGTCAGCTCTCAAAAATCTTTAGATTTCTGTGTATATGCAGGTGCATGCAGCCTCTGGATTTCTGGAAGTTATGCTCCCCTGTCTGATATCATAAAAATCTTCTCAGACCCCTAAACCTGTGTGTTAAATGATTTAATTCTTAGATCATTGTGGTGTAGCGGATAGCATAATAGGCCAAGATTCAAATCCTCGCACAACAACAGAAAGCCGTGCGTGTGTGTGTGTGTGTGTTTGCGTGCATGTGTGCGTGTGTGCGTGCACGCGTGTGTGTATGTGTGCCCATGCACATACACGCAAACATACAGATAGACCTGGTAAAACCACTCCTTGAATATCCCACTTACCTTGAAAGTCCTATAAGGGTCACTGTGAGTTGATTCTGATTGGACAGCACATGATACAAAATGCTTAATTTCTTAACATATGCAGTTTCAAATCATGGAGCAGAGACTCTAAAGTGGTGTTAAAGTTGTGAAAATTCAATCAGTCTGCAAAAATGGAGATAATTGTCCCCATCTTACCTTTGACAAAGAGGGCAGGAAAAAACTATCCATTGAGACCTAGAATAGACAATATACTATTTCTGAGTATGCTGGGAAGTCCAAGTACTTTTCAGCTTTTCCAGCATGACAGATCTGTCTACTTCCCAAGACCATCAGACACCAATACATAGGCATCAGGTTTGAAAATTGTGTCAGTACTGAAAAATTTGGTATTAAAATAATTAATAGTTACTCTTTGTTTGACCTTATTGCTTGTTTGATTTTATTGACTGCTTTGCATATACTTGGTATCTCGTATACAATACTCTACATTTACTATCATGTATGTAAACCCATTAAAATTTTACTCTTGAGTACAGATTATAGTGATAAGATACAAGTGTACCCAGCAGGTGGAATTTAGTTATCATACAGTTGATTTCCAAGGAGGAAGTGGAAGTAAGGAGACCCAGCAAGCAATCTGGAGTGAATACAGCAGATCATCAGCAGAGCCAAGCCAAGGTCAAAATCCCAGGAAACAATGTCAGAAAGTGGTTCTTTCAGTACCCTGGACAGGTCACAGGGAAGGAACATCTTGTTCCATAATTGCTAAATTTCAGCTGAGCACTTCTACTCCCTGGACAAGACTATAATTGCTAGGAAGGCTCCTTATTTTTGCTGCAGGGAGGCTAGCTTTGAAGGGGCACTCTTTCGGCCTGGAGCCCAAAGGGTGGGTCTCTTGCTATTTATTACCAAATATACTGCCTGCATTAGCCAACAGGTTGGGTTGGGAGAGTGTTAGTGCCTGGAAGGAGATGCTAATCCCTGGGAAACCTAGTAAACTTTTAAATATTGGTATCCTTTGACCAATTTGTTTTTCAAACAGAGCAATCAGAAATGATCTGATTTTAATACCTATAGCAGGATGACAATAACCATTGGTGCCCTCCTTATACTGGCATAAGAATGTAATAAATTAAATGACAGCATTATCTATTATTATTTATTATTGTCTAGTTATTATTGATCTAATAACAATCTCAGATCAAGGCCCACACAAGGTAGGACCTTCAATCATGTCTCCAGAGATTCTAGCTCAACATGTGCTTAGCTTACCTCTCCTATCTATGCAACAGTTGATCTTGACTAAGCAGGCCATTCTCCTTCCATATCTGTGATGAAGCTCCTGTTGTAACCTATAACAGAATGGAAAGTTCTGGTCTTACTCTGCTGCCGATTTTAGCAGCAAAATTAAAGCAAGTGTTACCTCTCTGGCCTTTACCAGGTCAGGAGACATTGTAGCATGAGTTCCTCATCTAAACGTATTTCCCAAAATATAGGTCAGATGAATATAGCCAGTAGTGATTCTTAACCTTGGGTCCCCAGATGTTCTTGGACTTCAACTCCCAGAAATCCTGGCCAGCACACTTAGTGGTGAAGACTTCTGGGAATTGCAGTCCAAGAACATCTGGGGACTCCAGTTTGAGAACCACTGGCCTAGAGCATGCATAACCCTGGACAGGGTTATATAATAAAGTGCCATTAGGTTCACTATCAACATATTAGGAAAAAACTGTATTCACATGTAGAATTGATCACTTGATCCATGCTCCTTGGAAAGATGGAAGATTTTAAGGAATGAGGGAATGATGTAATTGGGAGAGACAAGGTGATATGAAGGACACAAACCTTAACCATACTGACTACTCAAAAATCCTGCTGGATGTTGCTCCTTCCAGTTTTCCCTGATACTGCCCATATCTTTTCAAGCTTTAATTTCAAGCTGAAAGAACATGCTATTTAGGAACTGAAAGAATGCAAAAACTCTGCACCAGAAAGCACATTTTGTACTTTTGTATAAAATTCCAGTTGCCTAGTACAGTACATACACACGAAGAGATCACGGAAATGTGCCATTAAACATGCATGCAGTAGATACAAATGTGTCCCTATCCCTTCTCCTGTCCCTATCCCTTCTCCACCAAACAGGGCTTTCTTTAAATGACTTGCAGTTGAATTTGAAACAAGTGTGGCACATCCCAGGCTTGGGAGATATGCCTAAAAAACAAAGGAAAAATAGTTTTACTTTCACTGCTAGATATCACAGAACTGCAAGGCTACGTACAGTATATGTAGATAGGGAATAACATTCAGCTTATCATTTCGATGATAGATTCCACCTTGCCATTTAAGATATAAATCATTAATTCGAATCATGGATTTTCTGTTTACAACACAAGAAAGTCTTTTTAAAAAAGCAAAAGAACATGAATTGCCTTGGCATATAAGACCATATTGCTAACAGCTACACTGATCACTCAGCTACAGATTCTGTTTTCTTATGGAAAAGGCAGATACAAACTGTCAGAAGAGTAATCATTCTCAATGGAACAGCCCGAATAAATTCACTGGATTTCAGAACTTTTTTTTTCAAAAGCAGCACCCAGAAATCACCTAATTCTAATTCCCAAGGCATTAATAGTATCAATTAACAATAATCAATGGTACCCTCTTTAAAATGTGCTCTAGTCCAGGAGTGGGGCTTAATTCAGCTGTACTCAGATCCAATCCAGGAGACTGGATTTCAGCTGATGGCTACAGTATATTCCTTGCCCCTGACACCACTCTTTGGTGATTTCCCAGATTTTTATGAAGTGTCTCCTCCTTCTAAAAAATTGAATGCATCTCTGGTAGGATGCTAATATAGCCTGGGGGGTTGTTTTTGTTGTTTTGTTTTGTTTTGTTGTCCTATCCATTTGTCTTTGATCCTGCTTGTCAGTGGAATTTAGCCCTTTCTCTAAAACTGACTTTTGCCCTTAGACTGAAAGAAGTTCCTTACTCTTCATATCATCGCATGATGATATTCCACTCTTGCTCTTCCCTGTGTTCCAGGATAACGATATGACTTTTATGGTCATTGTCTGAATCACTTGAAGCTTCATTGGATTGGAAGATCAGTTGCTTAAATGGGCATGCCTGTAGAGACCCCATACCATTAAAAGATGCAGTTAGGATGCCTTTAGTCCACTAACCTCCTCCATGGAGATTACTGACTCCTTCTTTTCTATATTTATATGGACAAAGGATGAGTTGGCCTACTAACTACTGTGCTGCTGGAACTCCAAAAGTACCTTTTGTTCAGTCAGTTTATATCCAGCCAACATGGTAGTGTTGTCAAAGAATTCTTGGCAGCTCAGCTTCTAACTAGGGATGAAAAGAGTATGCATTAAAATCCTCTTTGCTTTAACTCTTCTTGATATGATCAGAAATATCTACATGTATTTTTAGATTCCTCATCTGCAGCCAAGAGTGAAATAAAGGTATCTGTAATTTACATAAAATGTTTCTAGTGTATTTTCCCTTTAACAAGCAAAACACACACATAGAGTGAGCATAGAAAGATCTGCCTGATTGTTAAGAAGGATGGCAACCCATCTTGTACTTAAATTTGTAAATTATGTAGCAGCTTAGACTATATTGGATCAATTCACACAAATACGCAAACGGAAATGTTATGCAAAAAAAGATATTTTGTGCAAAAATAAGTGTTTTGTGGGAAATGTCATTCTCACTTATGTGAGACGTCTACCATAAGTGACATGAAATTCCTCACCATCTTCTCTGGTGAAGATATGAATACTGTAATTCTTCATCCTTGTGTGTGTGGACAGGGTAAGTGATGCATTACAGCTCCAGTCCTGGCAATTATCTTGACAGTTCACTGCAGTTTAGTGACATTTCCAGATCTGCCCCTTGATTCTAGCTGCCATGACCAGAATAAGCCATGCTGAGACTTTTAAGCCATGTCAAGTTTAGAACACCCCATAACATTACTCCCCCCCACAAAGTTTTTGTATGTTTGTTTGTTTGTTTGGAGGCCACTCATAATCTGAGTCCCTAAACCAGTGTTGAATAAAAGTGCAGTTACAAACCTGTGACTTCCAGCATTCATCACTATTGGCTATTTCAAGTAAGGTTGACAGGAACTGCAACTCAAGAACACCTGGTGGGCTGCTGTTTGCCCACTCCACGCTAAACTGTGGCTTACTTAGCTGCTGCTTGATTCCAGCACAGTAAACTGCCTTAATCAGTCTAATTGTAGCAGACCGGAGAGGGATGTGGACAAAAAACTCAAGATGATCTGTTTTATTGATGCATGTGGGATATGCAGATGAGCATATCAGAGTGCATTGGGTAATTAATGCAGCTTAAGGAGAAGATAGTACAAGTCTGAAGACCTGAGAAGCTACGCAGCTACTTCCCAAGTTTATTGGAATAGGCCAATAACTAGGGTTGTCCAAGACAGATACAAAATGACCCAGCAGTAGATCAGCTAAGTACAAAGAGTACAAATACAAATCTTAATAATTGTAGAGTCTTAATAATTGTAAAAGTTTTAATAATTGTAGGTGTTTTCCTATGCATGATCAACAAGATACGAGGGGGTGTTGATAAGTATTGAGCCTTTCCAAAAAAAATTGAGCTAGGGAGCAGTATCTGCCACACTGTTCTACATATTCCCCCATGAAAATGCACTTGTGACATCTGTCCTGCAGCTTCTTAAGTCCCTGCAAATAAAATTCTTCTGACTGCTGGTGTAACCACTCATTTGCAGCATTAGTTGCCTCCAGAACACTCCCAAATCATTGTCCCTTTAGGTGTTTTTTGAGTTTGGGGAACAGATAATAGTCAGAAGGAGCCAGGCTGGGAGAATAGGGTGGATGGGGCATCACTTGAAAGCCTAAGGACGTCAGTTTTGCCATTGTTTCACCTGCAGTATGTGATGAGGTGTTGTCATGCAACAGGATGACCCCTTTGGAGAGCTTTCCTTGATGTTTTTCCTTGATGTTTTGTCTCAAATTCATCAACAAAGCACAGTAATATTTTACATTGATGGTTGAACCCTGTTGGAGGTAGTCCACCAGCAGAAATCCCTTCTTATCCCCAAAAAAGTTGCCATTTGCTTCTGCACTGACCTTTGCACTCGGAACTTATTTGGCCTGGGGAAACCACTGTGCCTTCATTCCTTAGACTGTTCCTTTGTCTCAAGATCATAACAGTAGATCCATGTCTCATCACCAGTTATCGGTTTGCCCAGGAAATCTGACTCATTTCTTGCAAAATGTTCCAAAACAGCCACCGATGACTCCACACGTTTCCTCTTTTGTTCGGTTGTCAAAAGTTTGGGGATCCACTTTGCTGCCAGCGTTCTCATTTCCAAGTCGTTGTGGATAATGGCACAAACTCTCTCATGTGATATTCTCAGATATATAGCAATACTTTTGGCTGATATCTGGCGGTCATCCTTGATCATGTCATGGATGGCTTTCATATTTGCAGGCAGAGAGAAGAAATAGGCCTTCCACTGGATTTCTCACTTCAACACCGAAATGGCCAGTTTTAAAATTGACAACCCAGTGTATGTCACCCATAGTTTGTGACATTTCATCATGGATCTGCTTTGCACCTTTCCCTTGACGAAACAGGAACTTGATCATGGTCCTATGCTCTTCCACACTGAACTTTTCTGGAGGTGCTGCCATGTTCACTTTGGACCTGAACATGAAAGATAAGTTAAAATCATAGGTAGTTGATTTTTGTACCATTGAATACAGACAAATTGGCCAAAACACCCTGCAATTTATAGCTTCCTAGCTCAATTTTTTTCTGGGAAATTCTCAATAATTATCAGCACCCCTTCGTATCCAAGACAGGCATGCCACAACAGTAACCTCCCAGAATCTAGGGCATTTTCACCACCTTTGTTCATATTATTGTTATTCTAGGAGGCTTGCATTAACAGTATCAAATAACTGTTGTGAGATGAAGATCCTGTGAACAGTTATCCTAACGAGTTCAGTTAATGTGTCTAACAGATTGTTGCACCAATTCATCTACTGTCTCCAGAATTATAATGCAAGTGTAGCCCTTTTTTAGTTTGTCCATAGAGATTTGCCATTGTTGAAGCTGAAGGAGATCAGAAACGAAAACTCAGAATCTTCTAAATACAAACATAGATAACTCACAGAACAATGAATGTGAAATTATATCCATGTACATAGCACAGAGTTCTTTTGAGCTCAGACTGTTCTGTGAATAGATTCTTCGAATATTTGATTTCAAACGGGCATCTCAGTAAATAGCTTTCTTACCCCTCTCCCCAAAATATCCTCCTTCGTGCTGCGGAGGCTTTTCAGTTCATTACAATGTTATTAGTCAGTCTTCATAAAAGTGCTATGCATCTTTATTAAAAATGGAAGTTCACATCATTTTATGTCCCCATAAAAATGGGCGGTGGTAGCCTTGATTAATTTCTTCACATACTGTGAACTTTACAGCAAATTGGACAGTGTAATTCAATCCCTATTTCTGAGGATTTTTTTCTTTTGTTGGTAGAAACTTGAAATAATTCATATGTAATCATATTGCCTTTGCAGGAGATATTTAAGAAATAATATCCTGAAGTAATGATTGCATGGCTTAATTATTAATGCCATACTTTCAGGCATGACAGTGTGCATCTCTCTTATCAAATGGCTTTTCTATCAAAAATGTTTCTCCCATCCATATCTTGCTGTTTCCCTTAGAAGAACTTGTAATTTGAAGACAATCTGCTCAAGACTTCTTCACATTGATCCTTCCATTCAAATACCTGTTAATTAGCCAAAAATACTGTTGATCAGTTGGTATAACAAATACTTTGTTGGGCTTATTTTTGGTTCTGGAAGAATTCCACAGCTCCTGTTGGTCATTTACACATAAAATACAGGAGAAGTAAAGGCTTGGTGAAGATTCCATTTTAATTTCTTTTTAAAATAAGAGTGGCTGCAGTTCTTTGAAATTAACTCAGAAGAACCAAGGACTGATACAATGAGATGGTTAACAGATGCGAATTGGTGCTCTCACTTTATGTTATGCTAAACTTTCCTAGGACAGTGATGGGTTTTCCCTTCTGTTGCCTCCCATCCTCAGATAATATAGGTTTTCATTTTTAAAGTATTGTATTTCCAAATGATGTCCACATTCATAATGATACAGCCAGGTGAAGGTTGTCTAACAA
The DNA here is from genome assembly GCF_051106095.1 of Pogona vitticeps. Classification (NCBI taxonomy): domain Eukaryota; kingdom Metazoa; phylum Chordata; class Lepidosauria; order Squamata; family Agamidae; genus Pogona; species Pogona vitticeps. Next base: position 172,015,015 of record NC_135786.1, read on the forward strand.
AGTATTCAACCATGCATATTAAACTGACAGTGAATGTAACCAATGCTGTAGAATTATTAGAGGGATATGGAAACCCAATACTGTGTTTTAGAGCTTGCACTGCTGTCAGTGAGACAGAATGCATGCAGCATGAAGGTGAGATAAAAGGAAATGATGCCCCACAACATTCATTCTGTGAACATATCCCAGCTCACAAATGACTACAGTCCAGGAGAGTTTTGCTTCCATAAAGTAGAAAATCATAACAAATTGGGGTGGCTGGAAATGTCACTGAGTATGACATTTGCAGTTCTTCTGATGCACAGCTTCCAAGTGCTGACTTTGAACACAGATACTGGTGTATTTTAAATTTACCAGAATATGAGACAGCTAAGATCACTGATGGAATTAAAATTAAAAGAGATACCAGGTGTGTTTGGAACAAACTTTGGATACTTGTTTGATATAGTGCCCACTGTCATTAGCTGGTGTTTGTGAACAAATCTCTCTCTCTCGCTCCCTTTTCTTTTCTTTTCTTTTTTAGCTATCTGTTTCTTACACATTGCAACAGAGGCATCTTGCGCTTCCACATTTATTGCACTTTTTGTTTTATTCCCCACCCCGTTTAAAAAATTTTTTCTGTTCCCCTATCTTCTTTATTCTGAATGTCCCTTTTAAAAAATTTCACAAAAAAAACATAGATTTGAAGTTGTTGAAATTTCCCTCTCTTACCTTTCAAAGTTGCTGCCAGGGATGCCCCCCCCCCCCATTAGCCAAATTAATCCCTCAAGTAAAGGAACAGCAAAGATGGAAAAGGTGCTGAAGGACCTCTATTGATCACCCTCATGCCACCACAAGAGGATCTGCCCGTGCTCCCTGTTTTTGCAATGCTCTGTTCATCAATGATTCTGGTCACCTCCTTCAGTAAAATCTGGGTGTGAGAAATCTTACAGGTGACTTCTTTTGCCACCTCTGCCATTTTGCCTTGTCTGGGAAGATCCCTCAGAGCCAGGCCTTATTTAAGAAACTGCCCTGTGTTGCTGGAACTGAAGAGAGAGGGGGCAACAAAGACAGAGTGTTTTTTGATGGCATGGGGGGCCTCTACTGATTCTAGAGTGGGGGCTATGAACCCAATGTAATGTGGAAGCGACCGTTTGCTTCCTTCTTTTGGTGGTAGGTACTGGTCATCACCCTTTCTTTCTTTCTTTCTTTCTTTCTTTCTTTCTTTCTTTCTTTCTTTCTTTCTTTCTTTCTTTCTTTCTTTCTTTCTTTCTTTCTTTCTTTCTTTCTTTCTTTCTTCTCTCTCTCTCTCTCTCTCTTTCTTTCTTTCTTTCTTTCTTTCTTTCTTTCTTTCTTTCTATTTCTATACCAACCCATCAGTGCTCTCTGGGCAGTTCGCAATATACAGTCAATCATAAAACACTATAAAGTGATACAAAAATACAATAACACACAATAAACACTGTTGCTTGCTAAAAACTACCTTTAAATAAAAATACACAAATTAAAACACATTTGAACATCTAAGGACAATATCTACAACTGGTAGAAGGCGGCTTTATATAATTTGGTCTTAATTAGCTTCTTAAAAACAGAGAGTGATGATGCCCGGCAAACCTTGGTAGAAAGCTTGTTCCAGAGGGAAAGGGCTACAACCAAGAAAGCTCAGTTCCTCATGCTGGCTTGTTTGGCTTCTTTAGGTGTACAATTCTTAACATTGTGAACTACAAGGAGCATGTGGGATAGGTAGCTATTTGTTTGGAAAGACATTCTGCCAGATATTGAGGTCCTAAACCATGAACAGCTTTAGAGGTTATGACTAAGACCTTCAATTGTGCACGGAAACTAACAGTGAGCCAATGAAGTTGTGCCAAGACAGGGGATAGGTGTTAATATTTGCAGGTACTTGTAATGAGTCTGGATGCTGCATTTTGAACCTGCTGAAATTTCTGCACCCACTTCAAGGGCAGACCTACATAGAGAGCACTATAGTAGTCTATTTTAGAGATCACCAATACACAAACTACTGTTGTTAGACATTTTTTATTAAGATAGGTTGCAATTGGGCAAGCAACCAAAGATGATAAAAGGCACTCTTCGCCACAGCAGACATGAGTATTTGTGCCTCGATAGAGAGGCAAAGGTCCAGAAGAACCCACAAGCTGCAGACTGGATCCTTTGAGGGCAGTGTAACTCCATCAAGGCCAGGTAAATATCCATTTAAGTGGTCCGATGATCTTTCCAGCTGTAGAATCTCCATCTTATCTGGACCCAGTTTCAGTTTGTTGGCCCTCATCCACTCCATTAGCGATGCCAGGCAGCACTCAAGGACTTGCACCTGCAGATGAGCAGCAGAAGAGATAGAGCTGTGCATCATAAATGTATTGATGACAACAACTTCCAAATCACCCCATAACTTGTCAAGCCATATTTGACAGAAGCATGCCAACGTGATGACATGCCCTTTTTAAAAAGGGGAAGTTGCACACCAAACTTAGCAGAAGGAAAACAAGGATGGGGCCAGCCAAACCTCCCATGGTACGGAGTTTGACAGCCTGGGAGCAGCCACCAAGAAAGCCCCCTTCATATGCCCACCCCATTTGCTGCTCATGAAGGTAGAACCAAGCATATTTAATTTTTTCGTGAATGCTTTCACTGCCAAGATCTAATGGTTGTTGTGGGATTTTCAGGCTCTTTGGCCATGTTCTGAAAGTTGTTCTTCCTAAAGTTTCACCAGTCTCTGTGGCTGGCATCTTCAGAGGACAGCACTCTGTGCTCTGGTGCAGTTTGTTTGGGAGTTGAGTATTTATGGCTGTGAGATCAGCTTTTGCCCTTTTCAGGAGATGGGTGATTATGGTAGATCAGTGTGTTTTTGTTGTGGGTGTATTGTTGTGATAGGGAGAGATTATCTGTCACTGTGATTGATGGGTGTCGTTAGCTGGTCTTTTGTGGATAGTGATCAGCCGTCCTTGTGGTTGGGTAGAGTTCATTGACCTTTTGCATGCTGTATTTTTCAGAGCTGGAAGCCATTTTTTGTTGAGTTTCAAACTTTCCTCTTTTTGTTGAAGTTCTGCTGCTGCTTGTGGATTTCAATGGCTTCTCTGTGCAGTCTGACGTAATGATTGCTGGTGTTGTCCAGTATTTCAGTATTTTGAAATAGAATTTCATGTCCTGCTTGTTTTAGGGAATGTTCAGCTACTGAAGATTTTTCTGGTAGTTTTAGTCTGCAGTGTCTCTCATGTTCTTTGATTCTGGTGTGGATGCTTCGTTTCGTGGTTCCAATGTATACCTGTCCACAACTGCAAGGTAACCGGTATACTCCTGCACTGGTGAGGGGGTCCCTTCTGTCCTTTGCTGACCATAACATTTGTTGTATTTTTCTGGTGGGCTTGAATACTGTTTGTAGGTTGTGTTTCCCCATGCGGTCCGTGACCCCTTTGATGTATGGCAGAAATAATTTTTGTGGGTGGCTGTTTTCCTTCTTCAGTTTGGTGTTGTTTTCTTGGTTTGATGGCCAAAAATAAAAAACAAAAATGAAATCACAAGAACTTCAATGATTCACATACTAGCTATGAATTACATTGGGAATGTAAGACTGTGAGTCTTTCATGAAGCAAAAATAGTTCTATCAACTAAAACAAATATTTGTGATATATATTGTATGGGCTGAAATCCTATTAGTGATTTATACATACTTAAGTGAAAGTCATGGTTGTGAATCACTATTAATTGACAAGGTACACATTGCATTCCTGATTGCAGCCTAGTGCAACCAGAATCTCATTAATTCAGGGCAATTTGCCACCTAACATATACTGTATCACGTACACATGTGTAAATTCCCAATACGATTCCAGGCACACTTAGTAGAATGCAGGATTTAGTGTACTTTCTTGCATTTTTGGGCCACGGGATTTGAAGGGTGTGGTCAACATTAAAGATAAATCAAACTGTTTCTGAATAGTCATTGCAGGTAACTTCTCAACAGTTATTGTTGATAACCTCTGGCCAGTTATTCTAAGTAAAAAAAAGAACAATGTGACAACCTTACAAGGGGTTCCCAAAGGCAGTGAATGAGGAAGAGAAACTGGATAGAGTAGACAGGTACACATCAGCTGCATCTGTATTTTGAATGAGAGAATGAGACTGAGTGTTGAATGGATGCAAAATATTTGGCTAATGCCTGATCTCTGTAAACATTTGTCCTTGATGTATAGCATTTTGGAAGGCAAAAAACAGGGGGGAAAGAGTAGCCCCTAGCAGACAGAACAGTGGATGACATGTGTCATAAAACTGCCCACACATTATCTCCTAAAATACCTGTTGGTCCTGAGATGTAAATGGCAAAAGCGTTCTGCTGCCATATAAACATAAGTGCAGGAACAAAGAGCAGTTGCTGCTTTGTCTGAATGAGCCTTTTGGAATCCCATTTCACCTGTGCCATTTGCGATACTTTCATTCTATTTAGAGCTGTCTGATGCCACACTGCAACCCTTTTCCATTTCTCATATTCTATGCCCAGCATGCCTGAACACCTAGTGGGAGAGTTTAGATGAATAAAGCTGTTCTGTATTGATGTTCTCAGCATGCCTGCTTCACCTGGACTTCTGCTCATACAGAATAAAGCCTAGGAGGGCATAAATGCATAATGGAAGAGATTTTTTTTAACAATAGATACATTTCTGGATAGATAGGTAGATAGATAGATAGATAGATAGATAGATAGATAGATAGATAGATAGATAGATAGATAGATAGATAGATAGATAGATAGATAGATAGACAGACAGACAGACAGACAGACAGACAGACAGACAGACAGACAGACAGACAGACAGACATGAACAGCTATTCAGTTCCTATTTTGTCAAAACCAGTGTTTTTCTGTACTTTTCAAGATGACACAAATGTGCGTCAGTCTCCTTTTCTTCTGTAAAATAATCTCCAAATAGCTATGCAGTATACACTCCTCCAACTGACAAACATTTTACTATACACATGTAATAATAGATATTCAGTAATAACAACACTGTACAATTGACTAACTCATAATGTGGTTTCTTTACATGCCAAGACCTCAGAGTACACTCAAGACATGTTGCTCTGAACTTGCGAACAAAGCCTCTTCAAAACATTTTGCTGACCAGGAGAAAGGACAAGCTAGTCTCCCCTCCACTTTTCATAGAGGCTGACTGGACTGGCAGCTGACTCTAACGTCACCTCTGGGAACAAGACAATAACTTCCACATGCATGGATGCCACGGTCTGCCTTAGGAGGCTCAGACAAGTTGGAGCTTACCTTTAGGCAGAATGACTCTGCCAGTAGATTTATAGTATCATGTGTGAACAATACATTGTTGGTAATTTAATTTGTTATTAATTGTATTTTTACTGCCAAAATGAGTGGCCTGTGGGATTTTCTGCTCCATGCGATGGGATAATTTGGCTAGCTTTAGTACCATGTGCTCTAAGATGTGTGGCTAAGGGTTCAGTTTCTTGCTATAACTTCGACAGCAAAATATCTTGGGTAAGCCTCAGAGTTCAGGCTATGTTGTATGTGCACCCCTATCTTCCAGGGCTTCACATCTTCTTGTCCACCTCCAGAATCTTCTGCCTTGAGGGCATGTTATGGGTAGGCAAGGCATTTGAAACAATTCTGTGTGAGCAGCACACAGAATTGACTGATCTAACTTCCAGTTGCTTTGCAGGAGGTTTGGTCATATGGAAACATATATGGTATCAGGGCCAAATAGTTCCCTACCCTCATTATTATCATGCATCTGGTCACCCCTTTATTCACCAAAGTAGTGCTGTTGAGATGGCTGTATGCGATACAGCACCATTTCTTTGTGGCCTTCTGGGTCACAGAATTGGTGTGCTCATGTGCTGACAGATGCTGACATGGACAGATTAAAACAAGGTATAAACCTTATCTTTTAGAAGGAAATGATAACATTGCCTTGATATCAGTGCTACAAGATTAAAGTCTGCTGTAGCATGGTTTACTTAGGATGAAATGATACAATGTAGGAGACTTTGCTTTTGGTAGGTTTTTAAGGCATTGTGTGAAGACTCTCACATGGGCTTGCCAAACGTGTTAGGAACTGTTCTCATTTTGGCCAATGTGTATTTGTTTCTGCACTGGCAATGCAATTGAATTAATAGCAATAGCAAAAGAGAAGTGGTTCTGAATGATACTGTAATTCACTGCAGGAGATTTATGAATATTATTTCCTTCTAAAATCCAGCATTTTCCATTTTATTATTTGTAACCTGTAAGTGACATAAAGCTGCATACCTCTCCAGATCTCCAAATGTGTTGGGTGCCAAACATCAAGTTTGGAATTGAATTGCATGTGCATGTGGTTATACAGCACATATAAATTGTACCTTTATAGTTAACTTGTGTAATCAGCTCACCATATCAAAACTTAATAAGTAGCTGCTTCTCATTTAAAGGTCTAGTAAAACTGCAATTACTATAGCTGTAAGATGCCTTGTTTCGAAAAGCACATTAAATAGTTTTATAGATATGGTTAGAAGCCCTTGTGTAGTTGTTTTTATGAAATTGAATGAGTGCATTAATAATAGAAGCTGGAGACAGAAATACAAGTTAGGAACTGGAAGAACTATTTTTGTGTTTGAATCTTTCCCTTGCAGATACTTTGTAAAAACACGGTTCTGATCCTCCCGAAGTCAGTTATGGAGTTCCCTATACAGTACTTACAACTATTCCAGATTATTAATATGATTGACAGTTTCTTTATAACCAGGGGGGGAAACAGAATGAATTTTTCAAAATAGCATTTAACATTCTAGACGTATATAAAGCAGCTGATTGTGATCTTTGAGTGATTTATATCAGTATATTATAATTCTAAAATCTGGAATAGCAAATTCTCACCATGCCATAACATTTTACCAGATGATGCCCAGTGATTCTTTCAGATTCCATGGCAAATCTGGGAACAATTTGCATGTGCAAATTAACCCTTCATGCAGTCATTACTAGAAGGTTCACGATAGCACAGTTCTTTGAAAATCAGATGACTTCTCTAATTTTTATTGACTTTTTGACAGTCTTTCCATTACCCACACAGTGCTAACTGGATGAAAATTGAATTTAAACAGACTTGCTCAGCAGCTTCTGTCTGTGATCCTGGAAAGTGAGTTTCACATATTGATTACAATTCTGGGTTTTAGTTTGCCTTCCGTTGTAGAACCACCTGTGGTGACCTACATCAAGAATTCTAACTTTAAGGAGAAAAACTTCCATTTCAGTTTAGACTGGAGGGAAAGTATCATTAACTAATAAGTAAAGTAGGTTTCTATCTATCTTCATAGACATTGTGAGCCAATCAGTATATTTTGAAAAGAAAATTTTAGATTTGCTGTAAATACAGACCTGGGAGGAAAAAGCAGATGGGTAATGTTTAAATTACAAACCTAAGGGAAGCTCTTTTTTTGCAAAAAAAAAAAAACTCTTACGCTTAAGCTCTGTAGCTGTTAAAATAAAGATTTTTTTTGTTTCCCTCAGTGACTCACTAAACCTTTATTTAGACAGTTGGTGAAAACACTGCATCACATTTATCATTTAAGGGAAGAAAAATCCTGCAGCCTGAAAACTGTACTGTCTTTTCTTTTACACAAAAGGCCAAAGACTACACGTACCCATTCTTACTTTAAAAAAAAAATCTAAATGCATTTTAGAATTGCCAATATTCCCACACATATTCACAATCTAACACCCTCTGGTGCACATATTACTGTGGAAGATTAGAACTATTATGGAGATGGTGTTCACTAAAGACAAATTTTAATATGTAGATATACAGAGAAAACATAATGATTTAAATAGATCATCTTGTTTTTCAAGATAAGTAGGTAATTTTGTTTTTCAAAAATTTTGTAGGATTCATTTATGTGAAGATTAAGGAGACCCTCACACACTGTAGAAAAAAGTTTTTTTTAACGCAGCCAAAAATGTTGTTCCATAATTATTATTCTGAGGTAAAACCTAGAAAGCCCACGATGAGTCAAATGCACCCAATTTGAAAATAGATCACAATGGGCAAATCTCTGTTTGCATCACTTTGCATGGCATAACATGGATCAGGCACCAGAAACATTTGATTTAGAGTAATCAAAAGCTTCCTATCCTCCTTCAATTAGGTTTCATGGCTTGCTAGGGTCCCCCTTTTGCTTCTGAGTAACCTTTGGGAGCCTTGGGTGGTTGTGGTCTTTTAAAAATAAAAATCACCACTTCTGGTTCTAATTCTGACACTTTTTTAAAAAAATTATTAAAGGCTTATCTCCCATCCCAAAAGCTTCCCCTGGGCAAAAGAGAGCCCTAGAAAGCCTTGGTACCTCAGAGGAGAGGGATAGGAAGCTTTAAATTACCTTAAATTAAATGCTTCTAGTGTCTGATTGCATGTCTGATTTCCTGTCTGATTACAGGTTACACCAGTGCAAAATTATGCAACAGGATTTTGCCCATTTTTCCTGTGGAGTAAACAGGAAAAATCACAGGCTTTTCCCCCAGGGCCAAAGACTGAATGGAAGCTATTTTCTGTATGGACTTTAACTTTACAGTGGTGCCTCGCTTAACGATTGCCTCGTTAAACAACGAAACCGCTTGACGATGAAGTTTTTGCGATCCCTTTTGCAATTGCAAAACAATGTTCCTACGGGGAAAATTCGCTTAACGATGATCGGTTCCCTGCTTCGGGAACAAATTTTTCGCTAAACAATGATTTAGAAGCAGCTGATGAGCAGTTCTGAAATGGCTGCCTGATGTGCAAAATGGCTCCCCACTGTATTTTTCAGGACAAATTCCCCGCTTTACAGGCAGTGAAAATGGCTGCCCCTATGGAGGATCTTCGCTGGACGGTGAGTTTTCAGCCCATTGGAACGCATTGAAACAGTTTCAATACATTTCAATGGGCTTTTTCGTTTCACAAGACAATGTTTTCGTAAGACAGCAATTTTTCGCTGAATGAATTAACATCATCTTGCGAGGCACCACTGTACTGAATGGAAACTATTTTCAGTATGATGTTTACCTGCTCTTGTTTGTGTGTCTGTTTTAAGATATGCTATGTGTGTCTGTTTTAAGATATGCTATAAAGTGATCTCAATTCATCCATTGATTGCAGTGATTTCAGAGAATATTAATCTTCGTAAATAGGCCCTCCCAGAGAGCACCATCCTTGAGTTAGGTGTGTGTGTGTTGTGTTTAGTCGTTTAGTCGTGTCCGACTCTTCGTGACCCCATGGACCAGAGCACGCCAGGCCCTCCTGTCTTCTACTGCCTCCCGGAGTTGTGTCAGGTTCATGTTGGTTGCTTCGCAGACACTGTCCATCCATCTCATCCTCGGTCGTCCCCTTCTCCTCTTGCCATCACACCTTCCTAACATCAAGGTTTTTTCCAAGGACTCTTTTCTTCTCATGAGATGGCCAAAGTACTGGAGCCTCAGCTTCAGGATCTGTCCTTCAAGTGAGCATTCAGGGTTGATTTCCTTTAGAACTGATAGGTTTGTTCTCCTTGCAGTCCAGGGGATTCTCAAGAGCCTCCTCCAGCACCACAATTCAAAGGCATCAATTCTTCGGCGGTCTGCTTTCTTTATGGTCCAGCTCTCACTTCCATACATCACGACAGGAAAAACCATAGCTTTGACTATTCGGACTTTTGTTGGCAAGGTGATGTCTCTGCTTTTCAAGATGCTGTCAAGATTTGTCATTGCTTTCCTCCCAAGAAGAAGGCGCCTTTTAATTTCAGGGCTGCTGTCTCCATCTGCAGTGATCATGGAGCCCAGGAAGATAAAATTTGACACTGCCTCCATATCTTCCCCTTCTATTTCCCAGGAGGTGATGGGGCCAGTGGCCATGATCTTAGTTTTTTTGATGTTGAGTTTCAGACCGTTTTTTGCACTCTCTTCTTTCACTCTCATTACAAGGTTCTTTAGTTCCTCCTCACTTTCTGCCATCAGAGTGGTATCATCTGCATATCGGAGGTTGTTGATGAGTTAGGTAATAATTTGTAAATCAAGCATGTTGTAGCTGGCTGGATAGTTCAGTGAGTTGGGCACCGACTGTGTAGCCATAAGTGGAGGGTTTGATTCCCCATTTTGCCTACAGCCAGCCTGTTTGACCTTGGGCAAACTATACAGTTCTAAGACACACACACATACACTGAGAAAAGGCAATGCTAAATCACTTCTGAGTGCTCTGTACCTACAATTCCCAGGAAAAAGTCCTCCTAAGTTTGAGCTCACTTGATGGCATTTGATTATCATTAGTCAGTGTTAGGAAATTTATTGAAGGGATGCATCTTGTACCACCCCTAACAATTGTCCACATTTCTCAAAAAGCCCATCTGGAGAAAGAAGGAGGGGTGGTCTTGAACAATGTGGGATACCCTACAGATGGCTTTAGGGTGGTGGAAGGGTCAGAAAACATTTTCCATTGCCTTTTTCCATTAGTTAAATTGTTCCACGTCTTCATCTTTCAATAAAGTTGTCGCAATTTCCTTGATATGTGAACAGTAATATCAGTAATCTCACATTGTATCATTACATTAATACTAATGTCAGTATTTTTCATTTTAAGCATTGACCTGTAGATTGAACACTCTGTTTTCAAAGAAATGAAAGTTAATAGGTGCCTATGTAAGTAAATAAACAGTTTGTGTGAACCAAGGGACTTTATTCTGTCTTCCTTCATAATTTCATGCTTCCAAATAGGATGTCCGTAATAGGAAAACACCTAATAGGTATGAGATGTATTGACTCAAGAAAAGATGCCATGGTCTTTAGTTTGAAAGACCTGAGCAGAGCTGTTAACAAGAGGACCTTTTGGAGGTCATTAATTCATGGGGTCACCATAAGTTGGAAGTGACTTAATGACATGTGACAGCAAAATGTATTGTCACTTCAAATGTCTCTATTTATTTATTTATTTATTTATTTATTTATTTATTTATTTATTTATTTATTTATTTATTTATTTATTTATTGGACTTATATACCGCCCCACAGTGCTACAAGCACTCTCCGGGCGGTTTACAATTTTTAATTATACAGGCTACACATTGCTATTGTTGCTACACTGCAAAGGCAAACTGATCACAGTCCCCTTTCATACCAAAAGGATATTTTCTTTTTTGCATTTGCATCAAATGCCAATGGAAATACACGAACATGAACAATGTAACTGGTTATAGCCATGGGCTACTGCAATATATGTAAATTGGTAATGATACTAGCACCCATTAAAGCAAAAAATCCTTAGCAGAACAATTGCAAGGCGCTACAGTACTTTTATATTTTGCTTTTGATTTTGCTCGAAAATACTACCTCTGTGAAAACGGAACAGCACCATGTAATATAGCTACCTCCTCTTAGTTCCTGAGTGCTTCAGTTTGCATTTGTTTTGCTGCCAAAGCAAATTATGCTCTTTGACCAGCAGCATAAAAATCTAGCCAAAAGGGGTTTGTTTGATAGAAAGCAGAATACTTGTGAGACATCTATGCCTAGGATGCTCGCTCATATAAAGGGTAACTTTGTAACTAATGGGAGATGTGTGCGCGCATACACACTGAGATAATACTACTTCTGATTACGATGGCCGACACTCATTTATATGTAAAAGAGTACCAGTCTTCCTGTATTGTGATGTAATGCCCTATGTGCTATGGTACGAGACACCAGTGCAATTGCTGTTGTTGCTTTCACGATTCCTGTTAAATGTATATATGTGAAACCATCAGGCCAATGGTCCAGGCAAGCTTCTGTGTTGGCCATTTAAATTTCAGGCTTGACATTTGTACACCAGAAAGCATAACAGCAAAGGTTTCCCAACAAGATCGCTACCAATCTAGCTGTCAATAAAGAGATGAGTTACATTCTTGGAGGAAAGGGCTACAAGTGGTTTCTAGTCATAATGGTGTACTTTCAGAATCAAAAGCAGCATGACTCTAAATTCCAGTTGTATCTTGCTTGTGGGTTTCCCATAGATTGCCACTGTGGGTACAGAGTGCTGGATGACTGGGCCTTAGGAAGGCCCATGGTCTAACATTATAATTCCTAGCATGGTTTGTTGCTATTACTAGCAACAGGTGCTAAATAGTTTGAACAGAACATTTAAGAAGGGAAGGTCACAATTAACTGGACAAATTGATATAACGATATCTGTTACAGTAACAGTGCACAAAACTTCAGCAGAAAATATGAAAAATTCCCCACTGGAGGCTATTAACACAACAAATAATTTCAAGGAAGAAAATCATTTTTCTTTCACACTGAAGCTATTTGTATCCAAGATCAATGCTATGGATGCCAAACTTTCATATAAGACTACTCCTAAGACAGATTTTTTATAACTCACACAGATGGAGCCCATTCCTCCAACTGAGCATGCTCTCTGGAATTCCTCTATATCACATTCCCAACTCTCATGCATTTCCCAAGATGCTTCAATGTCATTCTGAAATGGTTCCCATTTTTCAGAGCAGTCATACTCAAGGACGACAATAAGATATAAAGCTAGGGCTGTAACTGGAGGTTACATTGATTGGAGGAGTTGGCAAGTACCAAAATAATCAATACCCAGGCAATTAATGGGTCTCTAAGCCTTCCTTGTGTTTGGATATAGTGTGTTTGATGCTGGTTGGCTGGTTTCCTTGCTGATGTAATTTTTCAAGAGTTTGTGTTCATGGAAGATACATAGGGATACAAGATTTTATTTTATTTTATTTAGAACATACTTAAAAACTCTAGCCAATAAAGACTAGGGAGGATCCACCATGTTATGAATTACCTGTTCAAAGTTCTGCTGTGGCAATTTGTAACCATGTTTAGTTAGTGTGGCATTCAGCCACAGTTAGCATTTCTAATTCAGCTTTAGAGCACAACTATATAAGGTTTCCTTGTGCCATACTGTACCGTCTTTTCCCCTAGGATTTCTTTCGCTGTTCCAGTTTAGAATTAACATAGGAGGAGAATCCATAGCTTTCTCTATTTATGGATTAGCTACTTTGCTATCAAAGATACATTTTGAATCAACATCATGATGCTTGAAACATTTTTATCCTTGAAAAAATAGACAGGGTTACTGAGTCTTAGCTCCTCCCTCTGTATTGTGCCGCAGGCAAGCTATGTAGGCACTTTGCACGCCTTCCTGTGGCACAAAGTCAGCCAAGCACAGCTCCATGTTCGGCACAGTTACAGCTAATATGCAGCTGCAAAATTATTTGCTAGAAAACCTAAGAAGCAGTTTAGTTTTTAGTTTTAGTTTGTTTAAACTCTTGTTAACTAATTTAAGTTAGTTAATCTTGGAGCAGTTTGCTATGTTATGTCTATGTGTTGTTGCATTGTGAACTCCCCAGAGTTACCACTGGTCAGATGAGCAGGATGGATGGATGGGAGAAATAAATAAATAAATAAATAAATAAATAAATAAATAAATAAATAAATAAATAAATAAATAAATAAATAAATAAATAAATAAATAAATAGATAAATAAAAATAAAAAAATAAATACATACATACATACATACATACATACATACATACATACATACATACATACATACATACATACATACATACATACATAAAGATATTTTACATTCAATTTTATACTGTGCTGATGTTGTACAGATTGAATGCATCAATTTACCCACCATTTTGGCCAGTGTTTGTCTATCAACTTCAAGTTTGCTAAAGCTAGGTTCTGTAGCATTCATCTTAAACCAATGAAATTTCTTCAGATTTCTCTTGTATTTTGCTCTAAGTATCTCAGAGGAAGGACAGGATGCAAACATCTAGTGATGTTGGAAAAGACAGGGCTCAGACAATTTCAAGTGCCAAGATTTTTTTAAAATTAGTATTAGAAGGGATAATTACATCATAGTGATAATGGAGAGAGGTGCAATTTCCCCAGAAACAGTGTACTGTCAGTGATCACTGTTACTGTAATTTATTCTGGAGGGATTTGGTCTTCCATAGGCAATTAAGTGTCAGTAGTTTCACAGAAGACCTGCTTACATGGAGATTAAAATTATTTTTGGTGGGCTGCATTTCTGGATTCTTCTTGGAGTCATGGCTATACATACTGATATAATGAGTGTCTACCCATCAATATTTATGCACCAACCACCACAGATGCCATAATTATTATTGTTACTACAACTAGCACTAATGATAATCACTGTAATCAGAATAGGAAGAAAAACCATAACTGCATCTACTGCCATCATCATCTAGGCATGATTCAACAAAAGTTAAGTTATAAATCATATTATTTTTAATAATTAGATTCAGCATACAAATCCCTTCCATTTAAATTTATGGCACTTCAATGCACTTCAGTTTTACTCTCTCTTTAGCTGCCATGTTGTGTTCTCTTCAGCAGCCATTCAAATTTTCTATTCATTTGTCTGTGGTAGACAGCTGCCAGTTGTCATTATACATTATAACAAGCTGGGGGGGGGGGTGGAGGTTCCTTCCACACACCATTTTATTAATTCATTTTCCATTTGCACATCATACATTTTCGAAATCTTAATATATTGCACCAGAGAAATTAGCCATATTTCACATTTTCTAGCAAACAGCAAGTATATTGCAAAGCCGAGACTTGGAAGGCAGGAAACACTATTACCAGAAGCTCAGTGTGGGGTGGGGGTGGGGATAGGAGTTGGAAATATGATCCTTTTTCCGTCATACAAAAGTGGCAGACTGACTGTTCTGTAGTGAGTAAAGAGACTTTGTCACTCACTGAAATCTGTCACCTTACACTGTGATATTGCAGGGGCCTGCATGACAGGTCAGACCTAATGAGAAGAATGAGAATATGGATACTGCAGACAGGAAGGCATAGAAAAGGGGTTTTTTGTTTCCTTCAGGGAAATCCTTTCATGGTAAGAGTGTCCACACTTTCATACAGTTGTTGTACAGGACAGATATTTGAGAGATTAGAACTGGGAAATGCCAGATATATTGGAGCTTCTGCAGTCTGCAGATGGAGAAATGTAGCCGTCAAATACAGAGCTAGAAACCAAAGCAGGGAGGAAAAAAACACACATCATTTTCAAAAGGGTGGTCTGCTGTTCCTATTCTGTGGCTTGTGACTGTTTGGGCATATTTACAGCATGATTCCTACTCCAAAGTTAGCCCATCTGTGTTTATTGGACTTAATAATAGTCCAACGGGTCGCTTTAGGATTACAGCTTTAGTAGCTTCTAACATGAATGTTAATTTTAATAAAATATTTCATGGGCTGAAATCCAGTCAGAAAGCACCTCCAGAGTCATTGGACTTTACAGAGGTGTCGACTCACCAAATTCCAGGTTGTTCAATGGGCCTACTCCAGTTGTAACTTCTGCATGGATTTCAGCCATAGGTGTGTATGTATGTGTGTGGTTTTGTGCAACAGATATTGCAGGTGTTGGGATGGGTAGGGATAACTAGGACCAGGATTACACTATGCAAATAAGGGAGGCTAACTTTTTCTTCTGCTGTTGCTCTCTGATGAATATTCTATCCCCAGCCCCTTCTACTGAGGAGGAAAATTACCCAGGGCTAAAAGCAGTCAAGGGAGGAGTATTTTCATTTGGGATGAGAGGGAAGTGTTAAATCCCCCATCTGAACCATGCTATATGGCAGGGTGGGAAAATTTTGGCTTTTCAGTTGCTTTTGGGTTCAACTTTCAGAAGCCTCAGCCAGCGTGGGCAATGGTAAGGGATTGGGGGCTATCATCTAGAACAGTGGTTCCTAAACTTGGATAACCCAGGTGTTCTTGGACTGCAAGCCCCCCAAAAACCAGCCAGCACAGCTGGTGGTGAAGGCTTCTGAGAAATGCAGTCGAAGAACACCTGGCTTAACCAAGGCTGGGAATCACAGATGTAGAATATTTGGCAGGTCAAAGGCTTTTTGTCCCACTAAACAAACACATCCCAGACTCTGATCATCCTTCTTCTTTGATAATAATCCAAAAAAGGAAAACAAAACTTATATGTGTATTTCACATGTAACTAGACTGGCAGCATTCTTTACTTCCAACTGTCTTCTATATATGTCCTCAGCTGTTGTGGGTTTCCTTTTCCTATAGTTGTGTTTATTTTCTAAAACATTATATGGGATGGATTATACTCACCCTCATATTACCATCTGGAAGAGTTGAGTTCCTGCCAGAGGCCCACACCCCAGCATTCCTCCCCCTAAGATCCTACCATACTTGCTTCTCTTCGTCACCATTTCAATCTGTTTGTTCAGCCAGCTCTCATTGTAGTGCAGCAACAATTGTGAGTGAAGTGGAAGAGCAATAACAGAGCTTGGAAATAATTCATTAAAATTAGTGCATTCATTGAACTATATAGTATAACAATTATAGTAACTGCAGTTATTTTAATTGGTAAATGAAAATGTTTTCACAGTTTGAGTAACTATTGATGTTTTCTGTTAATTTGATACTTTTGAGATAAGGTACTAAATTACATTTTTAGTAATTCTAATCAATTTTTAAATTAAAAAAAATAATGTATTCTCATTAAGTTTGAGATGTCATAAAAATAGTTTTTCAAACAATTAACATTAACAGATTGATTATTAGTTAAACATCAATGCTAATGTTTTCAGTTTCTAAACAACAGATGCAACTACCGGCTGCTCCTTGTTTCTGTGCCTGAGGAGGAGCAGCAGAAGCGAGGGATAATGGCAGAAGACGTAAAGTTAATGAGGGAGTAGGACATCTGCTAAGTAAAGCCACATTCAGGCATTCAGGAAAGAGTTCATCTGAACATGTGAGCAGGGAGAGCTAGTTCCATCCACCTTCCTGTCACTTTCTTGAGGTGGAGAGGGACAATTTGAAAAAGAAGGCTTCTATTACTGTACATGTGGAGTGGCTCCATGCAATTGAGAACCCTTGTTTGTCAGGATCCCCAGTAGTGTGAAGAGAAGTCACATCCAGCAGACTGTTTCTCCTTCAAATTGGCCCTTCTGCATGAAGATAGCAGCTAGAAAGGGATGCTCTTGCTTGTGGATTGACCCCTTTTTTTGAACACAGAAATGGTGGCTAAAATCCAGTAATATGTCACAGCTGGAGGAGGCCCAATGAATCGGTGAGGCTTTGAGGTGTCAACTCCTCCGAAAGTTCCACTGATTCAGTGAGCCTGCTCTAGCTGTGATTTACTACTGTGTTCAGCCACTGTTTGTGCCTTGCCTAAGGGCCCTCCAAAATTTGCAGCCTCCATTGTAAAAAAGGACAAGAAACAACAAAAGTGAGGTGTTCCATTACCATGTTCTATGTATGTAGTACTCAGCCAGTTGTCTTGTTATTCTCTCTCAAAAAAATGATGCACGCCTACCCTGTTTGCTAAAGTGAACAACAAGAATCCAGAACAGAGTGTCATCAGACTCAAGTGACAGGGCTGTAAACTTTTTTCCAAAAATTATTTCTGTAAATAAATGTATCTCAGTCTTTTGATATCTGGGAAACAGGGTCCGGTGTTTTTGGATTGGGTTTTCTTTTTGTTTTTTGGTCTCAGAAGAAAACCAAAGGTCCACATTAGTCTTAGACTCAGAAAACAAATGTGTCCCCTTCATTACTCTGTGAGACATATCAATATTCATATTGTCCATTTTTTACAGTCCAGGAAAAGTCCAGAGCTATGACTAGAAGAATTTACTCCAGCTTCTGTGCCTGATCCACTGTTCTCCAAGCTATAAATTAACTTTCATAATGCTTGCTCAGAAAGTACTGTGGTTGCCATTAATTTCAAAGACTTACTAAGGCATCCTTCAGTCTCAAGAGACTATGGTAACGTGCTCTGTATGGAGGACTTGAAACAGCGTCTAGTGTGGCTGAGAAGGCCAATTCGAGAGTGACAATCCCTTCTTCCACACTGAAGACAAATACAATCTGTCCCCTGTCAAGCTCCCTGATTTTGCTGCTTCTGGGACTGCCTCTTTGCCTCGGCCAGCTGGACAAGGATCTCTTCAAATTGGGAGAGACCGTGATGCACCACCTGCCTCCAGGCTGAACGCTCAGATGTCAAGGTTTCCCATCTATTGAGGTCCATTCCTAAGGCCTTCAGATCTCTCTTGAAGATATCCTTGTATCGCAGCTGTGGTCTCTCTCTGGGGCGATTTCCCTGCAATAATTCTCCATATAGGAGATCTTTCGGAATCCGACCATCAGCCATTCTCATGACATGCTCAAGCCAACATAGACGCCACTGTTTCAGTAATGTATACATGCTAAAAATTCCAGCTCATTCTAGGACAAGTCTATTTGGAACTTTGTCCTGCCAGGTGATACCAAAAATCTTTTGGAGACAACGCATATGGGACATGTTCAGCTTCCTCTCCTGCCATGCACAAAGGGTCCAGAACTCACTGCAGTATAGAAGTGTACTCAGGACACAGACTCTATAGACCTGGATCTTGATATATGCTGTCAGCTTTTTATTAAGCCATACTCTCTTTGTCAGTCTTGAGAACATGGTAGCTGCTTTCCCAATGCATTTATCAAGCTCAACATCTAGGGACAGGGTGTTAGAGATCGCTGAGCCAAGGTACACAAAGTCATGAACAACCTCCAATTCTTGCATGGAGATGGTAATAGAGGGAGATGAGTCCACACCCTGGCCTGTGACTTGTGTTTTCTTCAGGCTGATTGTTAGTCCAAAGTCTTGACAGGCCTTGCTAAGACTATTCATGAGTTGTTGGAGGTCTTCAGCAGAATGGGCAACAATAGCTGCATCACTAGCGAAGAGGAAGTCCCGCATGCATTTCAGTTGGACTTTGGTCTTTGCTCTCAATCTAGAGAGATTAAAGAGCTTTCCATCTGATCTAGTCCAGACATAAGCACCTTCTGTTGCACTTCCAAAGGCATGCTTCAGCATGACAGCAAAAAAGATCCCAGACAGGGTTGGCTCGAGGACACAGCCCTGTTTCACTCTGCTTCGGATGTCAAAGGGATCTGATGTTGAGCTATCAAAAACTACGGTGCTCTTCCTTCTCTCATGAACGGACCTGATGATGTTAAGGAGTCGAGGTGGACATCCAATCTTGGGAAGTATTTTAAAAAGGCCATCCCTGCTAATCAAATCAAAGGCCTAAACACCACAAAAATCTTTAGGAAGCTGGCCTTCTCAAATATGTCATAAAGGAGATTATTTAACCTTTAGCATTATACATTCAGCCTCTGAACACCAAAATAATGTAAGTAAGAAGAAAATAAACCTAGACTAACTTCTAAGCCTGCTGGAAATTAAACTTAATGGAACTGTATGCCATGACTTATATTACCGCTTTAGAATGTGTGTATGTGTTATTAAAATCATTTTTAGTGCAAAATCTTTGCATTGTGAGTTAGAGCCTATAAAGATAAATCTACCATGTTGTATCTAAAAATAACACAGGTTAATGAATGGATTCTAAAGGGCTTGTCTCAACTATCTCAACATTTACTACACTCATAACAGTGAAATGCAGTTTCGTGATGACAGAAAAGGAATTACTCCACATTTATACAAAGGATCAAAAGAGATCACAACACTGCAGCTTATTAGATGAGTCATGAAACGCCAAGCTGTCTTTCATCCATTTCCCTACAGCTTAAAAAAAATGTTTTGCCCAGGACAACAAGTATCCATAGTACTTCTCAAAAGCTACATGTCTTTCCTGAATTTCCAGATCCACCAGACAGGAAGTCTGTTGATAGTTGTTGTGGGTTTTTCGGGCTCTTTGGCCGTGTTCTGAAGGTTGTTCTTCCTAACGTTTCACCAGTCTCTGTGGCCGGCATCTTCTGAAGATGCCAGCCACAGAGACTGGCAAAATGTTAGGAAGAACAACCTTCAGAACACGGCCAAAGAGCCCAAAAAACCCACAACAACCATTAGATCCCGGCCGTGAAAGCCTTCGCGAATATATAGTCTGTTGATGCATCCACACTGGCAGAAAGGACTAAAGCGATATCCTTGTAACCTAGCCCGGTCCCCACTTCATCTTCTTGCTCCAAAAGGTGGATTCTGCAACAGACACATGAGACTGGCGCACCATGGGTGTAATTCTTCTTTTACCATTTGCTTGACAAAACCCATAAATGTGAAATGTGGCCCTTTGCCCATTTGTTTTAAAAGTGTTTATGGCTGTCGTCACACTGGCAATTTGAATTGCTTTCTGTTAAGACTTTTAAAAAATCAGGTTCAGGTGACATGGTATTTAAACCAGTGGCTGAGTTCACATGCTCTAAATGGAAATCAATTTATTTCTGGTGATTTAAACCAGTTTTGGCATCTACACGGCTGAAATTGACTCATTTCCACAAAACTGCATTGAACTTAATTGATTTTAGAAGCAAAGTATTTTAAAAAGCCCCTGCTGGCCAGTTGCAAAAAAACTTGCTATGGCAAGTTACACATATTTTAGTTGAACATCACTTCAGTTCTGGTCAGTGAGCTCAATACAGCACACATGCCTCTTTTCTATCCATTTTATTCCCACATATGCATATGTGTGGTCTTTTTAAAAACATTCCTTAATGTGGGTTTTATGACCAAATATAAAAGAAATTTCTCTTTCCTTGCCTACCTAAATCCTAAACATCTCATCACACATTACAGGGGAGGTGTATTCATTTTTCTAATGACATTTTCTCTCCATGCAAGAAGGGACATCCGTAGTAGAAATTCTTAGGGTTTAAATACCACAGTAACACATATCTACAGTGAGGGGGGGGGATGCAGACAGGCATTTGGTGCTAGATGTCTGGTTGTGTTGATACATTTACATAACTTTTCTAGTAGTGTTGTTTTGTTGAATATATGCAGTAACAGATGTGAACGAGGTCCTTGCGTGATACTGCCGAGGGAACAAAACATCTGTGTTAGGTATTTAATAGCTTAAATTCATCTTTTTCATCTTTCAGATTGAATGACGAATGGAAGGAAAATTGGTTTAACTATACTGTTAAGTCAAATGTCTTCTATTGCGTCGTTAGAGGCTGTGAAGGAGAGTCTGGAGGCTTGTAATGTCACACACTGAGGAATAGGGACAGAACTCTTGAGCACTTTACCTCCAGTAAACTCCTAACATGTGAGCATCAAAGCATTCCTCTGTACAGAATCAGGCACCGCTTGCACTTTATGTTCTTGCCTGTGGTATTTTTACATGGCACATCACCTCATGTTTTCTTCCTCTCTACTAGCACCAACAAGGCCTGTAAATATGTGTCTACCCTTAGCTTACACCATTGTTGTCTTTTACATTTAGTAACAGACAAACCTACTGCAGGAATCAAATTCAGATGAGGAGAAAATTGTGTCAGACCATTCTAATGGAAGGGTATTTTGTGAGTTCACTGTCACACAAGGGCATTGCAATGGTGGACAAGTCCTGCAGATCTGGGGCCTCTTTTTGAAGCTTCCATCTGATCTAGACAACATCCACTCCCAAAACAAGATTTAAAAGAAATTTCAATAAGAGAAATGACTTTTTTTGCTTTGAAAAAAGAAGTATGTGTTTTTAAAATCAGAAATCATCACACACACTCCATACTAAACCAAGACCCTGTTCTTTAGTTGTAGGAGAATCACTGACTCTGAGGGCTTCTAGGAGCAGCAGCTCTTGTTTAAGGGTAGATAAAAAAAATTCTGAGAGGGTTCCTTGATTCCTCAAGTGTTTCAAGGGGCACAAAATCAGCACTGCAGCCCACAAGTGGCTCATAGTCTGTCTTGTGGTCATGTCTGCTTTAGGGACTAGAGAAGGGCCTTTGTGGATATTACACATGGTAAAACTGAATTTGCCACTTGCTGGCTGGATAGCTCAATGCAGTGGCCACCTGCTGTGAAGCCAGAGGTGAGGAGTTTGATTTGCCCCTGTGCTTCCCAGAAGAAGAGCTAGTCTGTGTATTACTGAGCAAACTCCACAGTCCCAAACCACCCTCAGAACAAGAGTGTATACATGCTAAACCCTAGAAATGATGGCTGTAAATTGGAATCAACTTCACAGCATATAATAACACTTGACAAAAAACAGCCAGATTAATTACTTTATAATCTTAGAATCTTAGAATTGCAGAGCGGAATCATCAAGCCCACTCCTTGTCAAGGAGGCATAGTCGGGAATTAAACTCCCACCCCCTAAACCAGTGGTTCTTAACCTTTGTTACTCAGGTGTTTTTGAACTGCAACTCCCAGAAACCTCAGCCAGCAGTGCTGATGGTGAAGGCTTCTGGGAGTTGCAGTCCAAAAACATCTGAGTAACAAAGGTTAAGAACCAGTGCTCTAAACCACTGAGCTTTCCAGCAATTCCACTTTATTGATGTACCTGAAAGCTTTTGACATTTCCAAGTTCAAGTTCATATTCTTCACAGTTAAGTACAGTATTACCTAAAAATCCTATGGATGTGGAAGACTACAGATGTAACTTTACTTTTTACTTTTATTTAGACTTATACCCCACCCGGGATGTGGTGGCACAGCGGGCTAAACCGCAGAAGCCTGTGCTGCAGGGTCAGAAGACCAGCAGTCGTAAGATTGAATCCACGCGACGGAGTGTGCTCCCGACGCTTGTCCCAGCTCCCGCCAACCTAGCGGTTCGAAAGCATGCAAATGCAAGTAGATAAATAGGGACCACCTCAGTGGGAAGGTAACAGCGTTCTGTGTCTAAGTCGCACTGGCCATGTGACCACGGAAGATTGTCTTCGGACAAAACGCTGGCTCTATGGCTTGGAAATGGGGATGAGCACCGCCCCCTAGAGTCGAACACGACTGGACAAAAATTGTCAAGGGGAACCTTTACCTTTACCTTTACCCCGCCCCTCTAGACAAAGCCCACTCGGGGCGGCTTACAAAAAATGATAAAATACAATAACAAATAAAATTACTAAAAACTTAATAATACAACCAACTAACAGGTGGATATATACATTATCAAGATGGGGAACTAAAGAAATGAAACAGTTACTTGACTGGAAGGAGGGCCTGCCTAAAGAGCCAAGTTTTTAAATGGCTTTTAAAAACACCCAACGAGGGAGCCAGGCGGATTTCCATTGGTAGAGTGTTCCACAGCCGAGAAGGCCCGGTTTCTTGTTCTTTCTTTCCGGCCTCTCTCGGCGTAAGGCCCCCTCAGCCACCCCTGCTGGCTTTGTTGGGTGAATCGAGTAGACCTGGGTGGGAGAAGGCGATCTGCCAGGTATCAAGATCCCGAACCGTTTAGGGCTTTTTATGAATATGGTGGTTACATACCCAAGGCTTGTCCATTCATTTCATGGAAGGAGTGGGCCTGCATAAGTATTCCTGTATATTCTGGACCATAGAAAACACATGCATTCATCTCTACAGTATGAAGAGAGAAAAGTGAATCGCATTGGGCTGGTGGGCTAAGGGAAAGAAAGTCATATTTTCTGATATGCTTAATATAAGAGCTTCTCATCAAGGCTGAAAGGACAAATAAGACATTTGAAGCCAAAGAAGATACAATTGTTTTCTCTAGTAATAACAGTGACCCAGTTTTTTTTCATTTCTGTGATTAAAACATTCATATAAGCATAGCTTTGTAATTTAAATATATCACAGTGAAAAGTACTAGAAATAATTTTTGTATATCATATGTACCAAACTTTACAGTTTATTCGCGAAGGCTTTCATGACCGGGATCTAATGGTTGTTGTGGGTTTTTCGGGCTCTTTGGCCGTGTTCTGAAGGTTGCTCTTCCTAACGTTTCCTAACAGAGTGCTGTCCTCTGAAGATGCCGGCCACAGAGACTGGCGAAACATTAGGAAGAACAACCTTCAGAACATGGCCAAAGAGCCCGAAAAACCCACAACAAACAAACTTTACAGTTGCTGTGCTGGGGGTAATGATCAGATGTCTGGAGCTCCTAGGGTCATTAAATAGAGGTGATTTTTAAATTATACCTATGCACCCTCCAAAACTGTCCGTTCTACTTTGTAGATTGATTCGTTGATTG
Organism: Pogona vitticeps; assembly: GCF_051106095.1. Taxonomy (NCBI): domain Eukaryota; kingdom Metazoa; phylum Chordata; class Lepidosauria; order Squamata; family Agamidae; genus Pogona; species Pogona vitticeps. The sequence goes on from NC_135786.1 coordinate 172,038,969, forward strand.
ACTGGTTGATTTCTAAAGCAACATTGGACATTTTTCAACATGTGGGGGATTGGTGAAAAGTGGAAGGAGAGAAAATGTGAAACAAAATCTGATAATTAGGGGCTGTTACAGGGCGGAGGATGGTTCCAAGAAAGTAACATTGGCTTTTCGAAACTAGTCTTTCAGTGCTTCCATTACTCCATAGTTTCCCCTGATGTTTTTCTACAGAGATAGTAATCCCTATCCAATGGGTTCTCCCCCATTCCATCATGTCTCCAAGGATAAATGTTGTGAATAGCCGTTCTTAGAATAGAATTACGGGGCTGGCAGAAACAGGAAATGGATATTCAGTGATGGCCCCGAAAAACACTTTGCCATGTAAATATTTGCTTGACCACTCCAGTCCCTGCTGTGTTTTAATGGCGTAACATGGACTTTTGACAATAAAATAAAATATTTGCAGTTTGTTGATTCATAGAATAATATTTGCAGTTTGTTGATTCTTGTTAGGGTGGACAACAGGCAGGTCCAGAGGTAAACTTTTCTTCCTTCACCTTGGATCTGCTATGAATTGTACCTCCTCTGAAACCATTCATGCAAACATTTTTTAAAAACTTGCAGTTCATGTCTTGTTTGAAACAAACAAACAACAAAACCTTAATATGCTCTTTTCCACTGAAACAGAGGAACATGCCTTGCTCTAGAAGGGAATTGCCATTTCTGAAGACTTCTTTGGTCCAGATAGGCGGGGTATAAATCAAATAAATAAATCAATAAATAAACTGTCTCCTTCCTTCCTTCCTTCCTTCCTTTCTCTCTCTCTCTCTCTCTCTCCCTCCTTTCATTCACTCCCACCCACTTACCTGCTTGCCTGCATTTTTTCCAGGGTGTCCCAGTATAGATCCTCTTTCTCTTGGCAAGGTGTAGTGGGCTCAAGAGATTGCAGGGCCACAGAAATTGGTGAGAGTCTGAATACTGCCCATAGGCCATGTTTTGTATATATCTGTTTTGGATTGTGTGTTTTGTGATATTTATACTGAGTATGCATTGTATAATGTGTTTACACAGCTTTATTAAATATCCATTATTAGGGCCATTAAGTTCCCAGAAGCCCATGGTCCCAGTGGGGAGGCATTTCACTTCACCACTCTGGGGTTACCTACCCTCCCAACTTTAGGTATGGCCTGCCCTTGCCTTTAAGGCCGTATATAGTAAATTTTTTTGAAGAGTGGCCACCTTAAAGTCAGAAGTGCCATAGCTAAAAAGGTGAAATGCTCTCACTTTCCAGTTTCTGAGTATGGCCATTCTGAGGTCAAGCTTGTAGTTATTTTTCCTAGATACCAGCCTGTTGTTCTTTATGGGATGCTGAAGGATAATGCTGTCAGGTGATAGCATATATCACATTGGAAAACGAACAGGTAGTCTGTTATGTTGTGACTGGCATTTTTCAATCCAGAAGTCTGACATCAATCTGATAGAAAATTCTGGAGCAGATTATAAAGCGGTCAGTGTTTAAGCACCTTGAAAACAATTCATCAATAACTAGAAGTCAACATGGATTTGTTAAAAACAAATCCTGCCAGACTAATCTTATCTGACTTTTTGATTGGGTAACCTCTTAGGTACTGTAGATGGTGAGAATACTGTATATCTTTGCTGAAGCTGTTGACAAAGTACACTGTGATATTATGATTAGCAAGCTAAAGAAGAGTGCAGTCAGACAGACATTTGTCCCACTGTTTGGTCCACTGTGGTGATGGTCTGGTTTGTTCCTTTTTCTGCCGACCATATGATGTAATTGCTAGAGCAAACCAATCAATCCCCAGAGCATTCTCATCTGCACCTTTCTAGAAATCCAATAACAGCATCTGCTTTTTGGTGTGGGTACAATTGCTCTGTTTGAGTTGATAGCCAATGTATACAATCACTGGAAATGAACCAAAGCAAGCTTATGGATGCCAATTTCCCTTCCTCTGTCAATTTGCCAATATTGCCAAGTAGCTTCAGAAGAGAACTTAGCCACTTCATAATATTGGGAAATTAAACACTTCCTGTGCTCCAAGTAGAAGGTTTTTTAAACAACAACAACAACAGTATTTTGACAGCATTGATGCACTGCATCATTTTGAAGAAAATAAAATAAAAATTGAACACTTCCTACTGGAAGTGGGAGGAGACAGGAGATAATGTGAAGTAGGTGTTCCCCTGTATTTGGCACTGGTTTGACATCATCTTGAGTATTGTGTCTAGTTCTTGACATCATACTTAAAGTAGAATGTTGACAAACTGGAACAAGTTCAGAGAAGGGCAGGAAGGATTTTCTCTGGGCTGGAAACCAAACCCTATGAGGAAAGATGAAAAGATCTGACATGTTTAATTTTTTTTTGGGGGGGGAAGACTATTTGGGGATATGATTGCAGTCTACAAAGATCTGAAAAGTTGTCATACAGAGAAGGAAGACCCAGATCTGTTTTCAGTCATCCCAGAGCGCAGGGCATTCAATAATGAGCTCAAGTTACAGGAAACCAGATTTGAACTGGAGAATCATCCTAACTGTTTAAACAGTACAACAATGGAACCAATTACTTCAGAAGGTAGTGAGGTCTCTAACACCAGAGGCATTCAAAAGAATGCTAGACGCCCAATTGTCAGATATACTTCAACATGGATTCCTCAACTGAGGAGGGGTTGGACTCGATAGCCTTATAGGCTCTTTCCAACTCAATTATTCTATGATTCTGTGATATGCATTATCCATAAAAACACTTGATGTATTTGAATGTGTCATACTATTTTTTTAAACAAACTCCCTTCTGTATTTTTATTCAGGTGAAATCATGTTCTGTTGATCACATTTAATTTATAACATATGTAAGTGTGTATCCTTATATCCATGATTATGAGAAGGTTTTTAAGCTACAGAAAGAAAAACTTGATTGGATTCTTTGCTTTCCCCCAGTCCTCAAAAGGATTCCTGCCTTGCTGAAATTATCTGTCTCAGAAATATTGCCTTCTAGTGACTTAAGAGTTAAAGAAGACTATCATAATATATATATATTTTTTTAAAAAAGATATTTCAGGCTTGAAACCTAGTCTAACTATCATACCTAGAATAGTAGTAGAAAGTTAATAAGGTGGCTTTGGAGCAGATGCATGAACCACAGTATACTACCAAGGGCAAGAGTTCAAATATAAATATGTATGGCCGTGCTTCTTCTTATCAGAGAAGAGTGCTGTCTCGTAAGCAGTTTAATTGTAACAAAGTGGCACCTCCAGTCCTTACAAGACAGCAATCTTCTTTCAAAAGATGCACTATAAACAACCATGCTGATTAATACTGGGATTTTCATTTTAAAGGGGAGGGGTTGTCTAATGGAAAAAGAACTGAATAGCTTTTCCCTGGAGTTACCATTTCTTTAAAACATACCTCCTTGCCTGTTCCTAATGAAGGCATATTGTTCATCTTGTTTAGAAAGTGCCTTTCTTTAATAGGGAATAGTTAATGTATTTGTAGTGACTATGTTAGTAATATCCAGAAAAGCTGCTGTGTTGTTCTGCAGTCAGTTTTGTGGCACCTTGAACCAGAGGCTCGAATCTGCTCTCACTGTCTAGTGCAAAAGCCATTTGAACATTCTTAAGTGTGACATACAATAGATGCTGACTCGAAGTTTCCCCCAAGAAGTTCCATCTTCTCATGAGGCGCCAAAAATGCAATAGGCTCAGTTTAAACATCCACATCTACTTAGAAGCTGGTTCCATTGAGTTCACTGTGCCTTGTGCTAGAAAATAGGGTATAGGACTGCAGCTTTATCTATGGATAAAGTGCCCCATTTACTTTAATTATTTTCTTCACATGCTTCCTTCTAACAACTGAGAATAAAGTACAGTGATTTTGTTCAGAACCCCAAGAAGTACAGCTCAGTGCGACTTTCCATTAATAATGATTTCTACTTATGGTGACTCTTTCCAGGGGCTTCTGAGTACAAGATACTCAGACATAGTTCACCATTCCCTTCTTCAGGGTGGTGCCTTGGGACTGTGCAGCTTGCCCAAGACTACAGAGGCTGGCTGCTATCCTCAGACAATCAGGGAGAATCAAGTTCCATACACTATTAGGGTACCACCCATACTAGGTTGACTGAAGAGTGGGAGCCCAGAGCAATATCATTAAGAGGAAGAATTTAATAGGCAACAAAAGCTTAAATGTGGGCTTGTATAGTGCTGTGTATACTTAGTAATATTATATGGTATGGAAATGCATACTTTAACATAGGCTGCAATAAAGCAGGTAAGAAAATTTGTCATTTAGATTTATTGAAGAATGCTTAAAAGGTCTTGACTCCAGAAGCTGACCAAAGAAGAGGTACCAAAGCAAATAAATGTAATCACCCAGAGTGGCCCTGGGCACTACTACTACTACTACTACTACTACTACTACTACTACTACTACTACTACTACTACTACTACTACTAATAATAATAATAATAATAATAATAATAATGATAATAATAATGATAATAATGATAATGATGATGATGATGATGATAATAATAATAATAATAATAATAATAATAATAATAATAATAATAATAATAATAATAATAATAATAATAATAATAATAATAATAATAATAATAATAATAATATAGACCTAGCATTTCAGCCATTCACTCTTTTTTCTTATCCATGTAAGTTAGTATTAACCAAACTATCAAGAACTCATTTGCAGTGTTCCAATATTCACATAAATCTGGGGGTGGGACAACATAGAAAATTCCTATTCTCCCTCTGTCTCTCTCCCTCTTTCCCCATTAGGAAATTTATTTATATTTCATTTATTTACACATTATTGTTCTCTCCCCCTCCTTTTATTCTCAAAATAAAATTACTATGGGCAATAGGAGAGTCATGTAGCATCAGGAAGAATCCTTGCTTGTGTTACACATCTCTCTTTAAAAAATCCCCTCAAACATAGATAAGTGCTCCTATTTTATTAAAATGATATTTTTCAAAAAATCATCATTAGTTTCATTGTTTCATTATTATTTCAAAAACTAAGGAAAGTGAACTGAAACCCAATTTGTAAAAAATGTCAAAAATCTCAGAATTTGGGGCATCCGATTGGTTCAGAACTAGTTCAATAATGTAACAATATAAAGTTATTTATCAAGCATTGTTTGAATCAGAGATGTGCAACCTGCAGCCTTCCACATATTGTTGGATGACCATTTCTATTATCTCTCTATTACCATTTCTCATGCTGGCTAAACCCAGTGGTAGTTGTCATCCTGTATCTTCTGTAGGGCCACAAATTGACCAATTGACTCGCCTTTCTCCTTCTTTCTTTCTTCCCCCCCCTTTTTCCCCTCGTCTTCCCTCCTCTCTCCCCCTTTTCCTCTTCCATCTCCCCGTGCCTGGATTGCTGGAGGAGAACTGAAGCGCTGCGCGAGGCTAGGCAGTGCCGAGCAGGACCCGGTAGCGAAGCCGCTGCGTGCTCGAAACGCGGAACCGCGGAGTCGCGGCTGGCTCTTTCTTGGGAGTCCGGGAGCTCGGTAGCTGGAAGCCCTGCTTGTAGGCACTTGGATTGCCCTGCTTCGTTTGCTTGGAGGAGGCTAGTGTGTGCCCGGGACATCGGAGGGGGCGGAAATCCACCCGGTGACTCAGCGGGTCTCAACTTGACTTTGGAGGAGACCATCGGAGACCGCTGGAGAAAGGACATAGAGGTTGGACGCTTGCACCCCCTCCCCCTAGGACCCAGCCGTGTGGAGGAGTCCGCTGGAGGAAAGGTCCTGGAGGCTCGAGATTAGCTCCCCTCCCCCCAAAGCTAGCCCAGTCAGTATGTATAAGATCAAAGTTTGCAGCGGAGGTTGGCGGTCTGTTGGTGAATGGCTGTGGCGAAGAACTTTTATTTTCCTGCAACTTAATGCGTACGACTGTGGGGTGAAGCTTTGTGTGTGTGTGAGGGAGCGAGAACTGTTTGTCCTGGTCCCTGGCTGGCTGGTCGCCATGTTAGATCTCCAAGGGACGGGACCTTCCTCAAGACCGGTTTGCGCAGTCTCCTGCCTTTGGACTAATTATAGAGTTGCCTTGCCTCTTCCCTGGGGGTGGGAAAGGCCTCGGTCTGAACCATCTACACCCTGGATTCCGCCTCCCTTTATGCTGATGTTTAAGATCTTTGCGGCTTGCTCTACGAATAACACCTGTCCTCCAGTACCTTTGTTACCAACACCATTAACATCTACTTTAACAATAGGAAAAATAACATCGGACCTTGCAATATCTGAAAGGATAAGGCTACGTGGAGGAGGAGGAGGAGGAGGAGGAAAGACAAGGACTATATGTGGGATTTAAGCACATGGATTGTTTAAATTATCTAATTTTATGCACTAGGGTCTTATAACTTTGGATTGTTTTCTTTTAATAATATTGTATTTGTAATTTAGTAATTCTGTGTTTAAGTTTGTGTGTTCTATTAATTTAGGGTTTTGTTTTTTGTTTTTTATTTTTATTTTTTCTCTTTCTTTTTGCCTTTTTCCCTCTCTCTTTCCCTCTCCCCCCCTTGGAAATGGAGTGGAAGGCTTGTCCACCTGGCGAGGGGCCCAGGAACATTCCGGTGATCACGGGTAGAGGGAGATATGGCGTTGGCACAGTCCCTACCCGTGTCAGAAGAACGGTGAACAGATGTTTGGCTGCTGTTCATTGTTCTGAGACTGTGACCAATCCTCAGTATCGAGGTGGCCAGCCCAGTCAGCCCTCCACTCTAAATCTGGTGCTGCTGAATGCCAGGTCTGTATCCAATAAACCCCAGTTGATCTATGATCTTATCCTGGAGGAGGATGCAGACCTGGCATGCATAACCGAGACGTGGATTAGTGGGGAGGGTGCCCCTCCCCTGGCTCTCATCTGCCCGCCCGGTTATGCTGTCCAGCACCAGGGTAGACTGGAGGGGCGGGGAGGGGGAGTAGCCATTGTTTACAAATCCATCTTAGAGGTTACTAGGCGTTCCTCGGTGGTAAAGCCAGGCCTAGAGGCACTCCACGTGTCGATTGGGGCCAGGGATGGCATTGGGATTTTGCTGGGTTACCGCGCTCCCCGTGATCCAGCCATTTCCCTGCCGGAGTTGGCCGACTTTGTCTCCGCGGCATTATTGGGGTCCCCGAGGCTTTTGGTCTTGGGTGACTTCAATGTGCATGCGGGGGCAGAGACTACTGGGCCAGCTCTTGAGTTCCTGGAAACCATGGCTTCCTTGAACATGTCCCAACATGTTATCGGCCCCACCCACGTGGGAGGCCATACGTTAGACCTGGTCTTTACCACTACGTGGAACGAGCGTGATCTGATGGTGACTGACCTCGTGTCGGTCCCCTTGTCATGGTCAGATCACCACCTAATAAAATGTAACCTCTCAGTGGCACTTCCCCCTCGTGGGGAGCAGGGATCTATTTCTATGGTCCGCCCTCGAAGGCTACTGGATCCGGCCGGATTCCAGGATGCTATGAGAGGGGTTACGGCTGACCTGGCCAGCGCCCCTGTCGAGGCTCTGGTTGACAGCTGGTCCACTGCTGCCGCCAGGGCCGTAGACATGATCGCGCCTAAGCGCCCTCTCCGCCGCCGAACTCGCCCGGCGCCCTGGTTCAACCAGGAGCTTCGAGCGATGAAGCGATATAGGAGAAGGCTAGAGCGTAGGTGGAGGAAGAACCCGACGGATTTTAATTGGATAGCTGTCAGGGTCGCAACTAACCTTTACCTAACTAAGGTAAAGGCTGCATGTCGATCATTCTTCGCTAACCGGATAAGCGAAGCATCAAATCAGCAGGCGGAGCTGTTCCGTATAGTGCGCAACCTATCCGGAACTGGTTCGGTTGATAGGCCTCCCCCTAGTTTTTCGCCTGACCAGTTTGCAGCCTTTTTTAAAGCTAAAGTGGAGGCCATCCGCCGGGACCTCTCTCCGTTTTTGAATACAGTGAGTCGAGCAGAGATGTCCAGCGCTCCGTCTTGCCCGGTGACCTTTGACTCCTTTCAGCCTGTCATCCCTGATACTGTGGCCAAGGTGCTTGACCGCTGTCGTGCCACCACCTCCTCCTTGGACCCTTGCCCGGCCTGGCTAATCAAAGCAGCCAGGCCGATAACAACTGAATGGGCCACTGCAATAATAAATGGGTCTTTCCTTGAGGGCAGGTTTCCCTCTGCCCTCAAGGAGACACTCATTAGGCCCATAAGAAAGAAACCTAGTTTGGCGGCGGACGAAATTGGCAATTATAGGCCCGTCGCCAATGTTTCTTTCATGAGCAAAGTGGTGGAGAGGGTGGTGGCCGACCAGCTTCAGGCATACTTGGATGAAACAGATGCCTTGGATCCATTCCAGTCGGGCTTCAGGCCACGCCACGGTACAGAGACGGCATTGGTCGCCCTGTATGATGACCTGTTGAGGGAAGCCGACAGGGGGAAAGTGTCTCTGTTGGTCCTCCTCGACATCTCAGCGGCCTTTGATACCGTCGACCACGGTATCCTCCTGGGGAGGCTCTCCGAGTTGGGAATTGGTGGCTCGGCTCTTGCCTGGCTCCGTTCCTTCTTGGAGGACCGTCCCCAGAGAGTCCAGCTTGGGGAGAGTGTCTCGGCCCCGTGGAGTCTCAATTGTGGGGTTCCACAGGGGTCGATCATCTCCCCAATGCTGTTTAACATCTATATGAGGCCGCTGGGTGGGGTCATCCGGGGATGTGGGGCTTCGTGTCACCAATATGCTGATGACACCCAGCTCTACATCTCCTTTTCACCTGATACAGGTGATGCTGTCCTGTCCCTTCAGCGCTGCCTGGAGGCCGTACTGGGATGGATGCAGGAGAATGGGCTGAGGCTGAACCCGGACAAGACGGAAGTTCTGAGGGTGGGTGGCCCCGTGGTTAGCGGCTTGGGGGACTCTCTCACATTTGGGGGGGCAACTCTGGCCGCGAAGAGTGGGGTCCGCAGTTTGGGCATACATCTGGACCCGACGCTCACCATGGAAACACAGGTGGCGTCGGTAGTCCGTACCGCCTTTTTCCATCTTTGGCGGATTGCCCGGCTGCGGCCCTATCTCGACACGGGGGCACTCACCACCTTGGTGCATGCGCTCGTAATCTCAAGATTAGACCACTGTAACGCGCTCTACGTGGGGCTGCCTTTGAGGCTGATGCGGAAACTTCAGGTGGTACAGAATGCTGCGGCCAGACTCCTTACCGGAGTGAGAAAATACCAACACATTTCTCCAGCGCTGGCCGCATTGCATTGGCTGCCCATCCGTTTCCGCATTGACTTCAAAGTTTTAATGCTTACTTATAAGGCCCTAAACGGTTTAGGACCTCGATACTTGGCGGAACGCCTGCTCCCACCTAGGTCTACCCGGTTCACCCGCGCGAGTCTGGAGGTGAGGCTGAGGAGCCTGACGCCGAGAGAGGCCCGGAAGGAGAAGACACGAAACCGGGCCTTCTCGGCGGTGGCTCCTCGCCTATGGAACAACCTTCCTCCAGAGATTCGCGCAGCCCCTACGCTGGGTGTTTTTAAAACTCAACTAAAAACATGGTTATACATCCAGGCCTTCCCTCCAATCAATTCCTGATTCCTTTTCTAATTTTCCTTATATTCCTTTTGTCTGCTGTGATTGTAATTATTATTTATGTTTATGCACATGCTTTTTAATTGTATTTTATTTTTATTGTATGCTGGAAGCCGCCTAGAGTGGACTTATAGTCCAGATAGGCGGGATATAAATTCAATAAATAATAATAATAATAATAATAATAATACTGTAAGAATTTCTAAAAGAGCTATTACTGCCACTATTGTAAACAAAAGCCACTGAAGATATTTAAAAGCAGCTGAGACTTGGGTTTCAAAATTGGCTTTTTATTTTTGAAAGACCCATTTGTGTGCAAAGGTAAACAACATTTATTTTTATTATATGCACTTGTTACATGATCCTTATTATAGTTCAGTCCTGACGTCAGCAATAAACAATAATAGGCCCCTGAACTATTGCTCTTCCTTATAAAATTATGTTTCTTCCCTGCATTATAAATCTAATAGTTATTACATCAGCACCAATAAAGATATATCACAGGCTTACCTTTTTAATATAAATAGGGCATTACATGTCTCAACAGTAAAGATTCAGATTTATTTTATATGTTGTCCATGACTGTGATTAGATCATGAGTGACTGGTAAGTAAAGATGAAAAGTATAATTAATAGCCAATTTGGCAATCTTTCCCCTCCCACAACTACCCATTTACATTACTTCTCTTAGAGAGCAATTTCCGTCCTGTTTAGATAGATTATTCCACAATTTCATAGACATTCTAGCAGCAAGACAAGTAAAGGTCTTAAAATAATCTGGAGAAATAGCATTCATTTCCAGCTTGAGCCCAGTTAATTATTTAAAGTAAACACATTCACCCACCCAATCCAGTTGTAATGAGTTACACATAGGTAAAGGTAAAGGTTTCCCTTGACATTTAGTCCAGTCGTGTCCGACTCTAGGGCGTGGTGCTCATCCCCATTTCCACCCCATAGAGCCAGTGTTTGTCTGAAGACAGTTTCCGTGGTCACATGGCCAGTGTGACTACACACGGAATGCCATTACCTTCCCACCGAGGTGGCACCTATTTATCTACTCACATTTTTACATGCTTTCGAACTCCTAGATTGGCAGGAGCTGGGACAATCAACGGGAGCTCACTCCCTCATGTGTATTCGAGCATGGATTCAATCGTATGACTGCTGGTCTTTGACCCTGCAGCACAGAGGTTTCTGTGGTTTAACCCGCAGCACCACCATGGCCCTGAGTTACACATAATAAGCCACTAATTCTGTCAATTTCCCTGGCAGCTTCCTCCTCAGAGGAGGACATCCTTACACTGGAGGCTTCAGAGGAGAGACTTGAGGTCCTGGCTCACAGTTCCACTTCAGAGCCCTAAAGCAGAGTCTGTCGTGCTGAGGATGCATTAAATCTCTCCAATAGGGATGCACAGTTGAGATTTTTTTTCAACAACATCTCCCAGAATTCTCTATTCTGGGAGTCGAGTCCCCCTGATAAGACAACACCTACAGATACCTAAATTTTGCTAACTTGGAGAAAGTCCTAGCTTGAAGGCTTCAAGACCTATCACAGGCCTAACCTCCTGTTCAAAAAGGCTGGCCCACTGCTACCTGGGAGTTTCTGAATGGTACATCCCTACTCTCTAGACACAGGTAAAACCTCAGAAAAGATTTCCCACCCAACCACTGTGAGCACCACTGTATCAAAGTCCAGCAGAGGAAAGGTTAGCATATGTATCAAAAACATTCAAGCTGTTATAAGTAGCTGGTGTGCTGCGGACAGATAAAAACAGAGTCCAAACATCCATGCAGTGTTGTTGGAAGGCAACAGCTGTTCCTGGTTAGGCTTGCTCTTTCATCCTAGCTCTCAGAACTATTCATTCTTCGGATTGATAGAATTCTAGCCAACTAGATTCAGAGTGCTACTTGAATATGCCTCTGCCCTTTCTCTGCCCATATTGTAGAGCTGGTAAGACCCTGATTTAGAATCACAGAATAATGGAGTTGGAAGAGGCCTGTAAGGCCATTGAGTCCAACCCCTTGCTCAAGGGAGGAATTCAAATCAAAGCAGATCTGTCACTGGGATCAAAATCCCAGAGCATATTTTCTGAAAGCTAGGTTATGAGAATCATTTTTGGATTCTCTACTTTATTGCCCCTTTGGTATATGGAGTGTTCTGGACTCTCCCACACACCTGCCAAAAAGTGCATGACTATCTGAACTGCAAGCATACTAACCTCTCTCCCGCCCCCCCATTTCTAGGCCTCTACTTTCACAAACTGCTGGAGCTGTGTAGTGCCCGCCCATCCCAGGTTGCAGCTCCTTCTTTTCTCTATTCAGAGGACATTATTGTCATTATTTTAAAGCACTGATCTGGAAAAGTGCAAGTATCTGCCTGAAATCTAGTACATACTGGTTCAGAACTTTTCCGAAACAGCTCGGAATGGGTCAATCCTGGCAACAAATACATATTGGGTTGAGAAACCCAAATCCAAACTGTGATCCAGACCTATTTAAATGTACTTAGTCCCCCATCCATTAGACAAGAGAAGCCCAGAGTTCCAGTAAAATCCACAGACTTAACCTTTGAACCTTTGAACAGCATAGTTGGAAGGAACCCTATGGATCATCAAGCCCAGCCCCTCTCAAAGAGGCACGGTGGGGAACTGAACTCCCAACCTCGGGCTAGAGACCTAAGCCACTGAGCTATTCGGACTTCTTGCAATGACATTCTTGCATTAAAGGTTGAAACAAATATTACAAAATATGGTACAGAATTCAAGTGGTGGGAGGGATATTTTGCATTGAAACCTGTTGGGATGTCTTCATTTGCACAACATGATGTGGCGATCTTCACAAGTCTAAAATTCTCATCGCCATCACATTTAAAGGAGTATGTTTATTTACTTTCATATGGCACAGCAGAATACAGCCGTAGTGCATAAGATTTCACAAAGACAGTATAAAATATGTTAAAAATGTAAAATCTTAAAAGAAAAAATTCTATGAGATTTTAAAAACACACAATACAAATAGTGAATAATTAGTGAGATAAATTATGTATGAGCAGTTGCTAGAGCTACTAAGCCTATGGCTAGATATCTAAATCATTTGACCATTGAACAGCAGTGCCCTCGAGATGATGTAATTCTTGCAGGAATTCAGGGAACCTTCTAAGAGGGCATTCCACCACAATGTGATGGAAAGTTTGCAGGATGTGCCCACAGTCCCAATTAGAATAATTGGCCACCCCCATTTATATTTCCAATACTTAGTTTGAATCCAGTTAAGCACTGTCCAGTTGTTCCTTGGGAGAACGTGCAAGGCAATTGTTCGTGCAAACATCCCTAGAATAATTATAATTGTGCTTGATGGCAGCATTTTGTTTCCATATGAGATTGAATGATGCAGCCAGAGACAGCCTCGAACACATTGCAAATGGTTATGGGTTTATGGGTGGGACCATGAGGGACCTTTGTGTACAGCTGATTTTTCCATCACTCCTTACTATTGAAGGTCATGGCCCAACAAGAAAGGCAGGAATGATAAATGGAAACAAACAGTGCAAATGGTGTTATCAGGAAGGAGGTGGCTTTGCGGACCACGGTCTCTGCTTCCATGAAGCAGGGCCTCTGACAAGTAACAGGTTACATCTTGTAGGGGCTCGAAAGATGTTCTTGCTAGGAGATTTGGAAACCTTGTTAGGAGACTTCAAACTGAATCCTGTAGGAAAGGACTGAAAAATACTAGATGACACAGAGAAGACAGGACTGCTGAAGAACTTCCTTACCTCTGGCCTACATCATTAGAGTGGCATCATTCTAAAACCCTGCATGAAAGAGAAGTGAGTGGCTGAAACAAACCAGGTTTCTTTTTGCGGGGTTAATAACCAACTCTGGACCACTAGAGAGCTGCAAAGTCACAATGTGAATGACTTTTGCAGGGACAGTTGATCCAAATGGCCTTATTTTGGCAACAGTGTTTGCATTATTTTATTTGCATCTAAGCTTTGAAAGTGAAAAATACTGTGACTATCCCAGAATCTGTGGCATAAAACAGAGAATATAATGAAACTATATGCAAGTGTTCAGTTCCTGTGCAAATTTATTAACATGACATAATTAACATCAGTTAATTAACATAAGATAAGCTTCCAAACTTATTAGCACTTGCAAACAGAGCAGAACTGACAAATATTCCAGTGTACTCTCTACTTTTAAAATATGCATTGCCTTCATTATGTTGCTGTTCTCAAACCTTTACGAATGTGACCTAAATGACCCTAAATGCTGTGTGACATCAAGAGAAAGACAGATACTCTTCTTGGCAGGCAGGTTCCTGTTACCTTTATGATGTACTAATCACAAAAGCACTTTGTTGAGTTGGGTACTATTATTGCATTTGATTAAAAAAAGATTAATTGGTAAAGTACTATTAGTTACAGGTAGATGCATTAACTACTCCCAAACTCTTAGCTGGGATGAATACTTGTTTGATTTATTTTTGTACGAACTTTTTAAAAATCACAAATTTATTCAAAAATTGCATGAAATGACTTGAGGTTTTCAAAATAGGGATGTCAAAATAATGTGAAATTGACCATTTTGCCCTCTCAGGAAGAGAGTTTTGAGCACTTATTTGTCCAAAGCCCAGTCATTCATTCATTCATTGAAAATAGTTATATGCAGCCTTTCTCCTAGGATCCAAGGCAGTTTACAGTATTAGAAGAAGCAAAGTTGAAAGCTAAAATAATAAAATATTTAAAAATAATTAAACAGATATCATATTAAAATTTGTAAATAAAAGCAGTGTTAAAAGCTTAAGTAAAGCAACAGAATACAATAACCCCTTTAAAAAAATACCCTTGGTCAACCAGTTGGCCTTGACTTCCTGCAGATTCAGCCATGTCTGTGGTGGTGAATTAGGACTGTCACCTATTTTTCTGATAGATTCTTCACTTGCAACATCATCAAAAGGGGGGTAGAATTGCAGCATACTTCTCTCAATACAGGAAATAATTACACTTATTCAACTGAACCAATGCAAATTTTGTTTGGTTCCCTATTTGTAATAATATACCAAACTGTATAACTTTTTCCCCATAAACGTGGATAAAAAGAATGTGAGAGAAGGAAATCTGACTGGTCAGTCCATTTTTATGCAAAGCCACTAAGCTTTCACCAATCTTCCAAAAAGCATTGTTGTTACTATAGTCCATAGGCACTAGATGCTACAAAACAACAGAATTCCAAAGCGGTCCTATCCAGTGGCACCTCTGTCTCTCTGGTGTGAAACTAAAAAAGGATTTGTGTGCTACAAAAAGTCCATCTTCTCACGGACTAGGAATGACATGTCCAGCTGGTTGTTCTAACACATAGTGGAAAATACCCTAGGACACATTGGCATGATATCTACATAGAAACAAGGGGGGAAGTATTGATTCATCGCACTGCTTTTATTAACATTAACTTTTGATTTAAAAAAGCCTTAGAAAACCTTGCATATTTTCTGAAACAAATGTTATATTGACTGGCAATAGATAAGTTGCCTTCTAGAGTGACTTCTACTGCTGTCATGTTTCTTGCTATCCTTTAGGGGCAGCTTTTAAAAAGTCTTTCCCTCTCCCTTCAAGAACCAATTCCAGTCTCCGGCATCCATTTAGCCTGAACTATTAAGGAAATGAAAATGAACAGGTTTAAATTTTTATTTGCAGGGAGGCAGTTGTATGTGTCTATTGCGGCACTATGAACAAAGTGCATTATGACACCATAAAGCCTAACAAGTTTTATTAACAAATTTTATTTGGCATACACTTGCTTAAGGTGTGACTACACAGTGAGAAAAATACAAATTCACCCAATGTGAAGTAGCACCTGGGAAGTCAGGTTCCCCTCAGTACATTTGCACCAACTTGTATATTTGTTTTAACCCTTGAGGATACTTTTCTGCATTGGTTCAAGCAATGTACTGTCAAAAAAAATTTGAAGCCCCAGTGGTGGAGGAAAAAAGCTATGGATTGGTGGGGGACAGTCTGGGCTAGTTCACATTGTCTTTTACATTATGTGGTCAACAACAACAACAAAAAGTGAATCAGATTGTCCCAATCCTTTAGCAGTTTCCACATGACATATTAATGTAGCCACACCCTTACCAGATGCATCTGAAAAAAATGGGCTGCAGTACACAAAATCTTCTGCCAGATAAAACTTACTAATCTTTATGTTGGACCCGGATTATCCTCTCTTTCTTGACAGAAATCACATCACCCCCAGGCTTCCAGTTCATAATTTAATGTCTGCCCCACAGAAATGGCTCAGTTAGGTAAATTTCTCCAAACATAGAATAATTTGCTCATCTGTATCTTTCTTCCCATATGGGAAAGAGCACTTTACCACACAGTATACAAGTTTGTGAGTGTGTGTGTATGTGTGTGTGTAGAGGGAGTAAAATGTGTAGCAGAATGAGTGATAAAATGATTGTCTGCTTGAGCTGTATAAGTGTTTGATATACTCAGGGGGAAAAAGCTGATAAATCTATCGCTTCTTAATAAGTCGGCTCTGCAGTTTCCCCCTACAATCAAACGCTCCCCCCTTCCTTTCAATAGAGGCCTTGCACCCTGCGTCAGCTACAGTATTCTCCCCTCCCCTTCAGCTGCTCTCCTTGTAAAACAGAAAACTCCCTTGCCCCAAGGTGGTGGGGGTAGGGAGGCCAGATCTGCTTTTTTGGCTCCTAAATCGTTGCTTTCATCAGGAACCTTTTGGAATAAATGTGTCCGGGAGTGCCCTGGGGCAATATTAGACATGAGTACTGCTATGATCTATTAAGCATGTGTGAGATCTGTATAAATAACCCCCCCCAACACTTTCTTCTTCTGTCTATGAACCCTGAATAATGTCTTGGAATAAAGTCTTTAAATGCTTGATTTCAAAGTAGAGGATAAGGATTTTTCCCCCAATCTGAAAAAAAAAGAGAGAAGAAGGTGGAGGAAGAGGTCATGTAGAGAATGCTGATTTCAAAACGGGTGGTGCTGGTGATGATACACCCTCCTCATAGACTGTATGTCTCTGTGTGTGTGGTGGGGGGAGAGAATATCCACAGAATGAGACTTCAGGCTTGGCACCTGCTCCAGAACCTTCTTGATGAAGCAAAGGTTGTCTTCATTAAAAGCATTAATATTCATGCAGCATGGTAATTTTGACACAGAAAAGGTCTCTGTAACCTTTTCTTGTGTAAGAATTTTTTACTTCTCAAGGAAATTACAGTCCAGCAATGACTTAATTAATGCTGGGTTTCTTCAGTGGGTTTTGAAGAGCTGTCAGTTTAGACTTGCCGTAGCTGTCAACTGGGGTGAAGTCTCCGGCTAGATAGATTGAAGGGAGGGAGGGAAGATATCCAAGTTCCAACATGGATCCTAGCAGCGGGGGTGGGGGTGGGGGGAGACGTGAAGGAAAGGGAGAAAGTCACCTACATCTCCTGTGTTAGCTTTAATTAGCAACCTGCTTGCCTTAATAAGAGGTCATTTAATATTGCTCTGTAGTACATAGCTTGAATTAAATAACCCATTTTTTTCCAGCCTGTTTATCTATTTGATTATTTTCATTCAATCATCTGTTTCTCCCCATTTATTTCCGCAGATAACATCCCTTCTGTCTCGCTGTGGGGCAGAGGAGGGGGAAGGATTGACAGACGCAGTCTGATTTAAATGAGAAATTCACTTGGAAGAAAATAGCAACAGTGGGAGGAGTAATATTCTGTCTCATAACTCTCCAGTGAAATAAGATACCGGATGAAAGAAGAACAGTAGCAAATTATGTTTATAAATCAAAGTTTATTCTCTTTCCCTCCACCCATCTACTTATGCATTTTTCACTTTGACCATACACAATACATTGTGGCCATACTGAGCTACCAAGATGGCTGGATGAGTTGTTTTAAAAAGAAGAACACTACAAAGAAGATGTTTGTAATTTTTGTTGTGTTTGGGGAGGTTTCACCGTAACTGGGGCAGCATTGCCCTTGCTGTTCCATTCTCATCTCCGTTCTCTAGACCACTGGTTCTTAACCTTGGGTTACTCAGGAGTTTTGGACTGCAACTCCCAGAAGCCTTCACCACCAGCGGTCCTTACTGGGGTTTCTGGGAGTTGCAGTTCAAAAGCATCCGAGTAACAAAGGTTAAGAACCACTGCTCTAGACAAGTGTGAATTCGTGTCCACAGTTAACCTGATCTACGGAACACGGAAGACGCTGCGCTGCTTCTGGTGTGTCCCTCTTGCGCAAGGTCTGCTCTCCTCTAGTGTCATGTAGCAAAATGAAACTACAGCCTGCCATTTCTGATTCCTAACTTGCTCAGTGTTTGAGTGCTGCCCGCTAGACAGCTAAAGTAGGTGCCAGAGAAGCCACTTCAGCCAACAATCTCACTGCAGGAGTCACCCTCAGCTGTTAAAAACATCACATAACAAATCAGGTCATTACAATAATAAAAATAACAACACAGTAACGTTCAGAAAAAAAATGTGTTGTTAAGAGTAATTGAGCTGAATGTCAGTTCTGGCCTGCAAAGTATGCCAATAATCTTTGCTACCTCCACCTGTAGTTCACAGAGTAGCTTTGAACAAGTTAAGTTCTTGAGCAAATCATTTCCGGAACTGTTTTCAAGTTCTGGAAATTTTCTTTCCGCCGATTGACTCTTGAGCACTTGAAACTGATCTTTTTGATATTCCTGTTTTTCTGTGGCAGCGGAACACAGCAACATGAACGCCATGGGCCCCCACTTTCAAATTCATGAGGGAACACTGAGTCCAAGCAGCAGGCGTTGCTGTGCAGATACACTCTATGTCTCAGCTTACCTTTTGTTAAGTCAGGATTATTGCTCAGTACATGTTTATAGAGAGTGCAATGTATGTTGTGCTTTCTCTCTCAATCTCTCTCTTTCTCTCATAGAATCATTGAATGATGTAAGCCGCCTTGGGTCCTTTTAAGGAGAAAGGCAGAGTAAAAATATTTTAAACAAACAGAAAGACAAACCAATAAACAAACAAACAGAATAATTGAGTTGGAAGGAACTTATAAGGCGATTGAGTCCAACTCCCTGCTCAAGACAGGAATCCAAATCAAAACAGATCTGATGGATTGTTGTCCAATCCGCTAGGCATTCATTCTCTCTTGAATGCCTCCAGCACTGGAGTACTCAGCACCTCCCAAGGTAATTGCTGTCATTGCTTCCACTGTTGTACCGCTCTCACAGTTGAGAAATTTTCCTGATATTCAACCCAAATCTCACTCCCTGTAGCTTGAGTCCATTATTATGTATTATGTGTTCTCTCTCTCTCCCTGAGAGTGAATGAGTGAGAGAGAGAGAGAGAGAGAGAGAGAGAGAGAGAGAGAGTGAGAGAGAGAAGCATTTGGCACAAACAAAAAATGTTATACATGCAAGCCCTAATAATACAGGACAAAGAAGTGTTGCAGTCTTCCTGCAATTTAAATATGTTGTTGTAGAGCCTTGCTGGAAAAAAAACTTGTACTTTTTTTCTTTAAAGTAATAAATTGTTGACACTTCCCTGATGAGCTGTACTCTAGCGCTGATCTGCATTTCTTCCCCAGGTGACAGCAAGTAACCCAAGACCAGAACTTTCATTTTTTACAAGTTTAATAGCAAGAACCCATTGAAAATAGAATCAAAGTGCTTGGCAAGTATACTTAACTCTCTTCCCAATGTCATTTCCCTAATGAAAATCACCTACAGGAAATGTTTATCCCTTTCCCAACACAATAAAATCAGAAACATACAAGAACCAGAATGCTTTTCCACACAGAGGATGCAATAAACCCTCTGTAACCCCTTGCCTGGTGCCACAATCTGGATCCAAATTGCCCACCACAACTACTGATAAACCTCTTTAAAAGAGCTGTTACATAAAGCTGGAATCCATGCAATCCGAAATCAACTGTACTGAACAATGCATACTGACTGCCACAGGACTGCAGCTTCAGGAGCAAATGCTATGACCCTTTAAAACAGATTAAGATTATTGTTTAAAATGTTAGTACACATCTGGTGAAAAGCTGAGGGCTTTGTTAAAAGAAAAGGAGACATACAAGATTTCTGAAAAATTGGGCATTGTTCTTAAAATGATAAATCCCATTGTCAGTCTTAGATTGATATGGGAAAGTCAGCCCTTGCTCTGAAATGGAAACTTCAGTTGCTGAAGTTATCCATTGCTCTATAACCTCCAGATAGACTAGTGTGGTGCAGTTTACTTGGGTACGCTCCTGAACCATGTGGAAACTTCATTAGGAACAGCATGAAGCTGTTCAGTAATGATGAATTTCTACTAAAACACATTACACTTGTTATCCACAGGCTGCATTGGCTCCGACTTTGCTTCTAGGTACAATCTGGATTAATCAACAGAGCTCTGCATGATTTAGCACCTAGTTGCCTTCGAGGTTGTTGACTCGCTCATTGTGCATATACAAAGGAATTAATTTCACCAGAGCACACTTAGAAAACAGTTCTGTTTTCTTTCTTTTTCTTCTGCAGCCAGCAAGCTAGTGGTGGGTCATTCTCCACAGTGGTAGAACCTGCTTTGAATTCCAGGTCACAGTGCAAAGCTATCTTGCTGGTGAATAAAGCGGACTTCTAAAATGTGGATTGATGGGAATTAAATTTTAATGAAAAAAACAACAACTACAGTTGTTGCATAACATGGGCATCTTTAAAAAAATATGTGCCAGTATAGAATAGTGTCATACTAAATATTTCTTCCATATGGATTTCAACAGTTTTCATTCAATTTGATAAAAAAAGAAATCTCCTTCAATAAGAATTTCAAGGAAGGAGACGTTTCAGATAAATTCTGACAGGGGAGGTCCAGGCCTCTGTGGCTTACCTTGCTTATAAGCTAAGGATTCTGCATGTCTTCTCTTCTCTCTCTCTCTCTCTCTCCCCCTCTCTCCCCCCTCTCCCTCTCCCTCTCCCTCTCCCTCTCCCTCTCTGTCTGTCTGTCTGTCTGTCTGTCTGTCTGTCTGTCTGTCTTTTGGATAACCATGTTGGTGGCAGGTGGCAGTCCCTCACTGTATACTTCCTGCACTTCAGGTAAAGGCCAGGAAAGATGGCATAAAGTAACTCCTTCCATAGAAGGAGGTGTTTGTGGATCAGGAAACGTGAGCCACCATGGAACCTGTGGACAGATGAATAGAAGTCTAATCGGGAGAAAACAGAAATGCAGCATGGTTAGCCACCTTGCAGTGTCATAATGTTCTAACGGACCCAGCAAGAGAGGCAGCAAAACGGGTGCCTTTTTGTGGGGAAATAAATGATTTATGGAATTAGAAGACCAATTACAGCAGACTACAATAGCTTCACCTTTTCTCCTAAAGCTGGAACAACACAGTCCTGCCTCATAACTGCTATAAGGATTTCTAGGAGCCGTATTATAAGCATGTGGAATAGAAACAAAATGTACCCACAATGGCCCCTCCAAAATATTATCTGTAAGGCCCTGGGGAAGGTATTGAACCCTGAAGAATAACAACATTCATCAGAAGACATTTTCCTAAGAAACATTCTCAGATTTTTCTTTTTCTTGCTTGCTTTGAAACAGCAGGGAATGGTGCACAGTTATTTCTAAAATGTCTCCACCATCTTTGGAGTGGCTACCTCTCTGTCAGAAAGAGAGTAAATAGAGGAAGCAAAATGGCAGCTGGGCTATCAACACAGCTGCTGCTGCTACCACTTACCATGACAGTGGAGAAAACAAAGATCCTTTGGGGGGAAAGAATAATCCTATGCTACCGCCACTGTTAACAGTGAGTTCATCTCTGAGGAATTCTTACAGAATTTCTCCTTCCCCTAGGGAGATGTGGAAATATTGTCCCTCACCCCAGCTTCTCTGCTCACAAAAAGAGTGGAGAATTTCAAATGGTCGTTTGCGCACAGATATAATATAGCAGGTTTGGTTTGGTTTTGATTTTTTAAATAAGCTCAACACAGAGGCCTGTGCCAACATCAATCAGAGTCTGAAATGAGTGCTGCCCATCTCATTTGTGTAGGTGGGGAAAAAATTCAGTGCTTTAGAGTTCTCTGTCTGCTGGATTGTGTTCACCTCATAAGCCAACCTCACTGAGTTCCAGAGGCATCTTCCCAAGAGGGAATCAGGCTGCACCCCTCATATGTCTTCACCTTAAAAGTGAGAAGGTTGGGGGATTTTTTGAAATTTTTTTACATGTTTCCTCTTTATTATAACTCTGTTTTTTGTAAGATCTTTTGAAGTGTTCTCTAATAATCCGTCAAATACACTGTGCGATCCGCCTGCCTAAGTGTGTCTCATACTGCTGGAGACAAACAGTAAGAGCTGTATTTTTAATGTCATTACATAACAAAATAAATATTTTATCTTTCCTGCGCATAATAGAGTAATTAGATAGCACAGCGTAATGGATTAGCACACATCAGTGATGCATATTAATCACAGTATGGAGATAGATTGCTACAAGATGCAGTAAAAGCTCAGTCAGTACCCATTTATATACAAAGTGTGTCGAGCACAAATAGGATAGCATTTCTATTCCAGGATCTATAGACCTTTTGTAAATTAAACAGCAGATGCCCCCAGGTTTACAAAGGTTAGACACCCCTTAGTCCCCACCAGCATTCTTTCTCTTTCTCTTTCTGGTTTCTCTCTCCCTCACCTCTATCCTTGCTTTTCTCATTGGTCTTTCTCCTCCTTTTCACTGGTGTTCACTCAGCCTCTGATGATTCCCAGTGTGGTATAGTGGACAGAGTGATGGACTAAGGTTGTGGAGAACATGGTTTGAATCCCCATGTGGCTATGGAAACATTGGGGGAGCATAACTGGTAAAACCATTCCTTAAATATCTCACTTACCTTGAAAGTCCTATCAGGGTCACTATAAGTTGGTTCCAACTTGATGGCACAGAACACACACACATGCACACACTCCCTCTCTCTCAATCCCCCTTCCTGTTACCAGGCACAAGAGTATTTCCATTCCCCTACCCCTTCTCTCCTCTCCTCAGCTATTTGAAGAATACAAGAACCAGCAGAGGGAAGCATTATGTGGCAGTGGTTAGAGGCCCCCAAAGGATATACCCCAGGCCTGTTACAGCTTTGTCTCTGCTGTCACCTAGTGACCAAAAGTGGTACCAAGGAGCAAAAAGCAATGTTTTTAAACAATAATTATTATTTACTATATACTCTCCTCTGTAAGGTAGGATGTATGGCCATCATTTGCTAACTGTAATGTTATTTAGTAGGCTAACCCAGGGTTGGGCAGACTTTGAGCTTCTGGAATCAATACAAAGCCATTTTTAAGACCATCACTGTGCTTTCTGAACTTTTTATATTTCACACCCTTCCCCATGCAGCTGAAGAAGTGACACACTGTTGACAAAACCTGAGTCATATGCAGTGTGTTAGTCTTCAAGGTGCCAAAGGACTCTTCACTGGTTTTGTTGAAACAGGTCACAGATTGATACGGCTGCCCCTCTGAAAGGTCCAGTGCTGAGATCGTAATCTGCAAAATAAGTCAGTGACTGAACTTTCTTCAAAGCAAATTTGCTGAGGATCATGATGCAATGATGCACTTAGGTGCACTGAGATGACAATGTGCCTAACAGCCTGTTCCCACTGCTGGAATAAAGGGCTCAGTGTTTGTGTCTCCCCCCCCCCCCCGATTCAGGCTAAAGTCATGTGGATCTTAGCCTGAATCCAAAACTTTTGTGGTGGTGGGTCTGACAGAGGATGGGGGATGGGTGGGTGAGTGAGTGAGGGGGAGCAGGCCAGGCAAGAGGGCAAGCAAGCGAGGGAGGCTGACCAGGCAGGCAGGGAGGAACAAGTGAAGGGGTGAGTGCTGCCTTTTTTCGGCAAGTCCAGTGCTTTTTTTTTTTTTTAATTCCTGCTATCTGGTACCAGGATTTTTTAAAAAAACCAGATAGGGAAGTTCACATACGTGGAATTGATTCCAATGACTTGATTCCACATCCACCCTCAAAATAAATGGACCTCTGGCAGGGGAACAGAAAAACTCAATCCCCTGGCACAGAGCTCTACGCATGCACATACCTTGTGTGTATGCTAAAATTTAATTATTATTATTTCTTTTTAGGAGAACCAGGTATAACAGCAGGGGTTTTTGTCAGTGGGATTAAGCTCTTTCTCCAGTTAGTTTAAATGTGGTAAATCAATCCTGCTGCAATTATGAGACCACTTGCTCATGCTGATGACTGGGGACAGTGACAAGATTCAGGGTGTAAGACAGTCTTTCACCATGACATCCGGAAGCTAGCCTAGAATGTTTATGGGCCATAAGCCTACTTACTATACTAAGCTATTAAGTATGATTTGCTTCCTGTTGAAAGTAAAACATTTTCCTAGGAAGAATATCTGCTCCTGAAGTGCCTCCATTCTTTCCAGAATCACACAGCGATATTGTAATGCCTTATTTATAGCATGTTTCCCAATGATTGATTTTCTCTTCACAATTTTAACACTCAGCTGTTGTTTCTCATTTCTCTCTTCATTTCTTGGCCTCTGTGATCTTGAATTTTCCCCTCCCCAACTGCTGGCTTAGATGCTCGAATGAGACATCCAACCTTTTAAAGAAATCATTCATTTCGTTTAAAAGGTTGAATATGTCATGGTAAGTTTGATGGGGCCAATATTAAAAACTAAGTGTTCATTTTGATTTTGTTGGGGGCCAAGTATCATAAAAAATACTTAGGCCAGGTCTGTAAAGACATCAGAGGTGCAGAATGCCAATGGATTTTGTTGGAGAATAAAAGTAGCCTGTTTCAAACAGAGGCCTTTCTTATTTCTGCATCTACTACATGGAGGCTTTGAATGGGTTCAAGTGCCTTGTGTGAACTATAGCTGGACACAGTCAAGTGTCCAGAAATACTGTATCAACGTAACTGTGTACCATTAATTGCAGATTTTTTCACAATGTCCTCTCATCAGTGTTAAGAACTAGTTGAAATGTATAACGATAGCAGCCAGAATTCTGTTGGTGATTTGCACCAACAGTATAACTCAACACAGCAAATTGCCGCTAACTAATGAGTGCCAGTCACATGACTAGGCATGCATTTGCTGTGCATGTCTCTTAACACAACTGGTGCCTTGTTAGTTAGCACCAATTTGCTGCTGTGAGTTATACCATTTATCTTATGTGTGTTTAAATCACCAAAGGATTCTAGCCAGTCTTATGTGAGCCCAGATTTCTCTCTGATGTGTGAATGTTCCACAAAGAGGGCTTTAAAAGCATTTTTTTATTTATTTTATTTCTATGCTGCCTTACTCCCAGTTATAGGACCCAAGGTGGCTCTGGATTTCATTTGGCTTAGTTTGGTTTGGTTTTTTATTTTCATATGAGAAAACTTTCAATTCTGCCATCCTTCATATCTACCCTGAAGTTACTCCATATGGGATAATGTGTGTCACATGCTATTTCTGTCCATTCTACTAATTCTGTGCTTCCCCTCAATACAGCACAGTTTCTCTCTCAGCAGAGGGGGCACAAAATGTTCCTTTAATATCTCCAATTTTTCTGAACAGATCTCTGATTTTTCCTTTTCTATTATTTTCCTCTATTTCTTTGCATTGTTCATTTAAGAAGGCCCCCTTGTCTCTCCTTGCTATTCTTTGGAAGTCTGCATTCAATTTTCTGTAACTTTCCCTGTCTCCCTTGCATTTTGTTTCCCTTCTTTTCTCTGCTATTTGTAAGGCCTCACTGGACAGCCACTTTGCTTTCTTGCATTTCCTTTTCTTTGGGATGGTTTTTGTTGCTGCCTCCTGTACAATGTTACCAGCCTCTATCCAAAGTTCTTCAGGCACTCTGTCCACCAAATCCAGTTCCTTAAATCTGTTCTTTACTTCCACTGTGTATTCATAAGGGATTTGGTTTAGATTATAACTGACTAGCCCAGTGGTTTTTCCTACTTTCTTCAGTTTAAGCTTGAATTTTGCTATGAGAAGCTGATGATCAGAGCCACGATCAGCTCCAGGTCTTGTTTTTGCTGACAGCATAGAGCTTCTCCATCTTTGGCTGCAGAGAATATAATCAATCTGATTATGGTACTGCCCATCTGGTGATGTCCATGTGTAGAGTCGCCTCTTGTGTTGTTGGAAAAGAGTGTTTGTGATGATCAGCTTGTTCTCTTGACAAAACTCTATTAGCCTTTGCCCTGCTTCGTTTTGAACTCCAAGGCCAAACTTCTCTGTTGTTCCTTCTATCTCTCGACTCCCTATTTATTTATTCAACTACTGCTCTGTTAAAATTTCTCTAAGAAAATGTCTGTAAAATAAAGTGTTGTTTCAAAGAAATGAAAAATTGCAGATGAGCACTGTGTCTTTAATGATACATAGATTGCTGAGTACTTCTTTGTTTTAAACAAGGAGATCAAAAGGAACTTCTCTGAGTACTTCTTTGTTTTAAAGAACAACAGTGTTGAAAGGCACTTCGAATCGTGTCACAAGCTCCCATATATCAAGGAGAGGTGAGAGTGAAGAAGATAAATTCTCTTAAAAATCAATGTTTTCATAGCAAAATGGTTTTGAGGAGAACCTGTTGACTGTGAGGGCCAGCTATCATGTTGCTAAATGTATTGCTGAGAGTGGTAGGCCATTCACTGATGCTGAATTTGTTCAAACTTTTGTCACTATTATCATCTTAGAACTGCATAGGTGGAAGGGATCTTATGGATCACCAAGTCCAGGAGGCACAGTGGAGTCAAGGAGGCACAGTAGAAAATCAAACTCCCAACTTTCTGTCTCCTCCTACAGTTAAAGTAATAGAGGACATGTGCCTTGCTAAGGTATCATGTGTTTGTTGTGTTAGTTTACCTGCATCTACAATCATGAGGCATGTTGAAGAACTAGGGGAAGAGCTGCATGGGTCATTGACTGTAACAGCAACAATATATATATATACCTTTGGCACAGGATGAGAGCAATGACATTATAGACTCTGCCTATACTACAGTGTGTGAATCGGTAGAAAATCTTGGTCTGAGTTGGAATGAGTTGAAAAGCATCAGAACTGATGGTGCAAGAAATATGGTGGGAAGTAAAGCTGGTGCAGTTGAAGAATCAATGAAGAGATATTAAAATTAAACAGTACACATCCTATAAATTTCACTACATCATCCATCAGCAAGTCTTGTAAGATTCTTCAGTGGGAAATGTGATATGTATTATTGTATCCAACATAATTACATCAGGCATCATGACCTTACACACTGTCAGTTTCAAAATTTTCTCTCAGAGATAGATGCAGAATATGGAGATGTATTGTACCAGGCAGAAGTCAGGTGGCTTACCAGAAGCAAGGTCCTCAAATATTTTTTCAGTCTTCCTCATGAAGTTGATGTCTTTCTCAAGGAGAAAAGAAAACACCAAGAAGTACTTTCTGACCTTGGATGGATTCTTTATTTGACTTTCTTAACTGATTATCACAGAGCATCTGGACACATTGAATCTAAGGTTGTAGAGAAAAGGAAAGCTGGTGTGTGACATGTATTCTGAATTTAAAGCTTTTGAAGCAGAACTAAACATATTTGTGAAGTAAGTTAGTGAAATTAACTTCACACTTCTTATACTGCAATGAACTAAAATCTGCAAAGGAAGGGAATTTACAATTCAATGATGAAAGACACACCAAAGTACTGAAACTATTGGAGGTGGAATTCCAAAACCAATTCATTGATTGCCATAAGCATGGAAAGGAAATAAGAATGTTTCCAAATACATTTGCAGTAGCACTATAAGATGCAAGTAACTTTTTTCAGATGGAACTAATTGATTTGCATACCAGTGATAATCTCAGAGACATTTACAAAGAAAACAGGTTGTCAGATGTCTATTCTGGTCTACCTGATACATTTATCAACCTAAAGAAATTCGCTGCAGGCATGTTGACAGTCGTTGGCACCACATACATCTGTGAACAAACTTTTTCCAAACTGTGAAATCGAAGTGTAGGTCAAGACTTACAGATGAACATTTACATGGAATTTTAAGGGTGTTTGCAGAAACCTTGACTTGGACATTAATGCCTTAGTTAACACAAAACAGCAACAAAAATTACACTCACTAGATAAGCATGTGTAACTAGATAAAAGAATTCTGCAGTAAAATATTGTGCCAAAATGGGTTGCATTCAAGTTAACATTTATTCATTGACCTCTGAATGTTTACTTTTGATCTAAATTGGTAGGTTAATAACTTTGTTACATTTTTATTTAAGATGTGGCCCTCTTTGGGCATTGGACACTCTAATGCACCCTCCCCCAGGTCGCAGAAACTTGGGGACCTCAGCTCTAGGCAACCATGGTTAGTACCAACATCAACTTGGACTTTTTTCAGCTACAGCTCCCAAGAAAGGAATATTTCCAAGCTTGGCATCAGCATTCATTCCATGTTGAATGAAGGCGAAGGTCTCTGTTGTTGTTTTCTCTGAGGTCTAATTTCAGACTCTCTCTGAGCTCTGTTATTTCAGAGACAGAAGACTTTTTAAATGGAAAAAAGAAAAGTTCAGTGTCCTACCTCAAATTAATCTCAATCTGGAAATAAAAAATATCACAACTGCTTTAAACAACAGCCAAATAAGGAAAATACTAGCATCAAAAGTGAGATTATCACAGGGTTCGCTATTTAAAAACAACCCTTCCCCCCTTTTTTGCTTCCTTGCAAATTTAATTATACCAGTCATTGCTTTCACCTTGAGAGACACCAGTTGAAATGACCATCTGATGACAGCTTGGCGGCCTCTGTGATAAGGAGAAATGAACCAGAAGCTTCTCCTTTGATCCTAGAGGGAAAGTGTCCACATAACAAAACAACCCTCATAATTAACACCTTTTGGTGAAGCCTCATCACAAACTAACAATCACTGGATGGCTCAGAGGACATTATTGGACTGATTAATCTGCAAACCCTAATCAGAAAAAGACATTCTGTTCAAGAAATTTTTCTTCCTTTATCATGCACATATAGACATATGAAACATTCCATGTTTTCTTTGCCTGCGTTAAATGATGTTCCACTTATACTTCCCATAGTTGTTGACCTGTTCTTGAGCACAGAACTGAGAGGAGTGAAGAGGAGAAAGGCAGAAACTGCCAAAGGACAATAGAAAGACATGAAGTGAAACTATGGCAATAAAAAGTGAATTGCACGAGGCCTGCAGTATTCCAGTTCTCCAAAGCCAGGTAGTCTAACTTGTGTATTATGCAAATTAGACAGAGCAATTGGAATATTATACAAATTTGTAAAATATGATAATCAACATGGATTTTTTTACTATTATGGCAATAAAGCAAAATCATTGTTGCATTTTTAAACCAATTTGTTTTAGATTTGGAATCCTTCATGTAGCAATCAGTGACCTGAGGGAACCAGTATATTCTAATGGTTAGAGAGATGGTCTTGGAGCAGGGAGGAACATGTCCAATTTCCTCCTTAGCCTCAAGTATAGTTGCTATCCTTGGGCCAGTCTCTACTTCTTGGCCAAACCTACCACACAGGTTCAGTTTTAGAATGAAACAGAGAAAGGTGAACCATGTAAAACAACCATATACAGTGGTGCCCTACTTGACGCTGAAATCGCTTAACGATGCCTTTTTTGCAATCGCTATAGCGATCGCAAAAAGATGATTCAATGGGTTATTTTTTGGTTGACGATGCTCGGTTCCCTGCTTCGGGAACCGTTTCTTCGCTAGATGACAATTAGAAACAGCTGATCAGCAGGTCGCAAAATGGTTCCCCGCTGTTTTCAGGACCGATTCTTCGCTTTACAGGCATCACAAAATGGCTGCCATATGGAGGATTTTCACTGCACGAGCAGGTATTTCCCCCGTTGGAACACATTGAACTGGTTTTCAATGCATTTCAATGGGGTTTTTTCGCTTGACAATATTTCGCTTAACAGCGATTTGAATGGAACAGACTATCGTCATCAAGTGAGGCAACATTGTACATTGCTGGCCCATGTAAGTGAATAACAACATTTTGCCGTGCATTTTGGGCTTTGGATTATATCCTCTTGGCATAGCTACTTTTCTTTTTCATCAGTTTTAACTTCTGGCAACAAAACAACACAAAACAAAGCCTACAGATCCATGAGAACACCATAGGAATCACCCATGAGTGATACATTTTCACCTGATTCACAGGCGAAAAGGCAGGGGATGTGAGGGCAAGCAGAAGAAATTGGGGGAAGTGTCATTGCTTTCAGAGATGTTTATTATAATGAGAAAACAATCTAGCTTTATTTTCTTTGCTATATTTGACTTTCCATCCTCTTTCTTGCATTTCCAGTCACCATGTGTGAGTGTAAAAGCTGAAAAGTTAGGAAAGCTGACAGGAAAAAAATTCATTTGAAATATGGTACCGAAGGAGAACTTTGTGGATACCCTGGACTGCCAAAAAGACAAACAAGTAGGCCCTAGAGCAAATCAATCCTGAACTATCTCTGGAGGCAAAAATGTTGAGAATGAGTCTGTCCTATGACGGGGGTGCTGATAAGTACTGAGTCTTTCCCAGAAAAAATTGAGCTAGGAAGCTGTAAATTGCAGGGTGTTTTGGCCAATTTGTCTGTATTCAATGGTTCAAAAATCAACTACCTATGATTTTAACTTATCTTTCATGTTCAGGTCCAAGGTGAACATGGCAGCACCTCCAGAAAAGTTCAATGTGGAAGAGCATAGGACCATGATCAAGTTCCTGTTTCATCAAGGGAAAGGTGCAAAGCAGATCCATGATGAAATGTCACAAACTATGGGTGACTGTGGCCCTTCATATGCAACAGTTAAACATTGGGTTGTCAATTTTAAAACTGGCCATTTCGGTGTTGAAAGTGAGAAATCCAGTGGAAGGCCTGTTTCTGTCTCTTTGCCTGCAAATGTGAAAGCCATCTATGACATGATCATGGAGGACCGCTGAATATCAGACAAAAGTACTGCTACATATCTGAGAATATCACATGAGAGAATTGGTGCCATTATCCACAACGACTTGGAAATGAGAACGCTGGCAACAAAATGGATCCCCAAACTTTTGACAACCGAACAAAAGAGGAAACGTGTGGAGTCATCAGTGGCTGTTTTGTAACATTTTGCAAAAATGAGTCAGATTTCCTGGGCAAACTGGTAAATGGTGATGAGACATGGATCTACTGTTATGATCCTGAGACAAAGGAACAGTCTAAGGAATGAAGGCACAGTGGTTCCCCCAGGCCAAAGAAGTTCCAAGTGCAAAGGTCGGTGCAGAAGCAAATGGCAACATTTTTGGGGGGGGGGATAAGAAGGGAGTTCTGCTGGTGGACTCCAACAGGGTTCAACCATCAGGGCAAAATATTACTGTTGATGAAGCTGAGGCAAAATATCAAGGAAAAATGTTGAGGAAAGTTCTCCAAAGATGTCATCCTATTGCATGACAACACCTCATCACACACTGCAGGTGAAACAATGGCAAAACTGACGTCCTTAGGCTTTCAAGTGATGCCCCATCCACCCTATTCTCCCAACCTGGCTCCTTCTGACTATTATCTGTTCCCCAAACTCAAAAAACACTTAAAGGGACAACGATTTGGGAGTGTTCTGGAGGCAACTAATGCTGCAAATGAGCGGTTACACCAGCAGTCAGAAGAATTTTATTTGCAGGGACTTAAGAAGTTGCAGGACAGATGTCGCAAGTGCATTGAATTCCTGGGGGAATATGTAGAATAGTGTGGCAGTTACAGCTTCCTAGCTCAATTTTTTCTGGGAAAGGCTCAATACTTATCAGCACCCCCTTTGGGCACATCATGAGACGGTAGGATTCTCTGGAAAAGACAATATTGCTGGGAGAAGTGGAAGGCAGCAGGAAAAGAGGAAGATCAAATACAAGATGGACTGACTCCCTAAAGCACAATTACCCAGACTGGGGGTTATGACCCCCAAAGGGGTAGCAAAGTGTTTCCCAGAAGATTATGGGAAATAAACTGGAACTGCATATTGCAGGTTTCAGCATGCTGGTTGGATAGCTAGGTAAATTAGGTTGGGAGTTTGATTCCCCCCTGTGTGTCCCAAGAGAAGAGCCAGCCTTAATGGCCTTGGGTAAGCTGCACAGTCCCAGGATGCCCCCAAAAGAAGGGAAATGGTAAGCCACATCTGAGTACTCTATACCTTCAAAACCCTGGGAACAATAGTTATAAGTCAGAATTGACTTAACAGCATACAATTATTAATAATAATATTTCTTTAAGGCCATAGAGTCATAGACTCATATACCTATTGAACTGTAGAACTGGAAGGGATTTCAAGGATCATTGAGTCCGGCCTCCTGCCAAAGCAGAATGCAGCAAGATACACAGGGCATAAGCCTGTTGGTGTAACTTTGGTGCATTGCAAACTGGACTGGAAGTGATTAATTTAAAGTACTAATGTAAAGTTTTCTATTCCGTTCCTTTTAGATCCTGAGGCTCCCTAAAAATTACTGCTAGATTGGCGACAAGGCTGATCCAAAGAGCAGTGATCCCGTGGTGATATTTTACTATTAAAGGCTCCCCACCCACACCTCTTAAGTCTCCAAAAAGGCTTATCCAGGGCAAAAGGAAGCCAGAATTCTTTGACATACTAACTGGTGTTCCTGGGAGCTGATGTCCAAAAAAGTGATCTTCTTACCTCTGGTTGCTCAGACGGTTGATAGTTCAATGATTTTTCTTTTATCTTTATGGCTGGGACACCAACAGATTTCAGCTACACTGCACTGTGAAGTCAATATACCAACTCAGTCTACAGTTGGACATATCCGTAGCTAAACCAATACAGAATTATGTTGCTTTCACAGTAGGACTGAGAAGTGCATGCCCGCAGTCTCAGCCACACAGCATTTTGAAACCCCCTTTAAACAAAACAAAAACAAAAACCTACACATCTGCAAGTCTACACAATCCACAGCATAGTAGTGCAAATGGTAGAGCGGGGTGTGGGAGGAGAAAAAAAGTGTTTAAAAGGCAGAGCAAGGGAGGCTCCGTGCAGGTGAGTCCAAGTGAAGAAACTAGCACATGACATTTTTAAAATGAGGAACGAATTAGCTCTATGAAAAACTGAAGTGCAGGGGGATTTACCGTGCACTCAGCTGTTTAATGCCAGTCTGATATGCAATGTGAGGACGTCATGCAAACCAAGGTCAAAATAATAATAGGTGTAGATCCAGCCACATTGTTTCAGTAAGCCAGCAGAGTACTGCCCGAACATCATCAGGATCATACAGTGAAAGCAAAAGACAATAGTTTCAAGACAAACTCAAGTAATACCTTGTTTTACCTCATAATTAACTGCTGGAATTTATTTTCAAAAGATGTAGCCACTAGCTTAAAAGCTTAAAAAAAAGAAGAAGAAAGAATTAGACATGCAGGATAAATCTATCAATTGCTATTAGCCATGACAGCTAACAATGCAACCTTAATTTTCAGGGGTTGTATTTTTATGATGATAGAATACTTGTGTTCCTAAAATGTTCTGTTTGTGTGCTTTCCGGGGCATGTGCGTAACCATGGCTGTACATCTAAAAGGAAAGCTCCACTAATCAACAAAGATTAGTCAGTGACAAACTGCAAGAGCATAAACATCCCACATACTAACATCAAACACAGTCTCTAGGCAGGAATCCTCATGTAGCCAAATGGTACCACCCATGCAGAAACAGAGGTTTTTTGGTCCAATGAGGCCTGAGCATGCAGAATACCTTCAGAATGCTGGCTTCACTGTGGTTATAACAGTAAGCATGCAGAACGGAAAAACTCCATACAGCAACATTTTGTAGCAGATTCCATTTGTTTCACATAAGTTTTAAATAATTTACTGTGATACATTTCCTCAAAAGATCTGATAGGTGAGTGACTCTCCTTTTTTATTATAATTCTCAGGCATTGTTTTATTTTATTTTATTTATATGCTGCCTTTCTTCCCATAGGGACCCAAGGTGGCGCACAACTAAAATAATAAAATAATCAACAATTTTAAAAATGCTATATATTAACAAACGATTAAACATACATCAAGATTAAAAATAAGAATAAAAATAATTTTTAAAAGCATTAAAAAAAAAACCTTAAGTTAATAAACAACAAATTCCTGAGACTCTTATTCCTCAAAAGCCTGCTTGAAGAGGAAGGTCTTTGCCTGACGATGGAAGGAGAAGAGGAAGGCTTCTTGGGACAGTGCATTCCAAAGCTTGGGAGCAGCTCCTGAGAAAGACCTCTTTTATGCTCTTGTCAAACAAGTTGGGAAGGTGGTGGAACTGAGAGAAGAGCCTACCCAGAAGATCTTAAAAGCCAAGAAGGCTTATATGGGGTGATATGGTCCTTCGGGTAGTCTGGACTCACTGGAATTCTCAAGCATGTAGAGTGATGAGATGAGTGCACACTGAAGGAGATGGATTAGCCCCAACTCGTTCAACATGTGAAAGCAATGTTGAGAGGCAGGCTGTTGTATCTGTGTAGGCTCCCGATGCGAGCCAGAATATTAAAATATTGGGGCTATGGCTCACTTGGAGAATCTACATAGATAAAGTAACACACATACACACACCAGATGTTGCCCATAGTAGTAGATATGATAATCATCTGAATTGAATTTACCCATTCCCATCCATTTTAGTTCACTGACACCCAGGATGTCAATGTTTATTCTTGCCATCTCCTGTTTGATCACATCTAGCTTACCAAGATTCATAGATCTTACCATCCAGGTTCCTATGCAGTATTTTTCTTTGCAGCATTGGACTTTCCTTTCACTTCCTGGCACGTATGCAGCTGAGCGTCCTTTCGGCTTTGGCCCAAACACTTCATTAGCTCTGGAGTTACTTGTCCCTGTCGTCTGCTCTTCCTCAGTAGCATGTTGCACGCCTTCCCACCTGAAAGGCTCATCTTCCAGCATCATATCTTTTAGCCTTTTGTTTCTGTCCATTGAGTTTTCTTGGCAAAGATACTGAAGTGGCTTGCCAGTTCCTGCTCTGCTTCTAATCATCCTCAAAACTGGCTTTGAAATGCCTTTTATGGAGCTGTGTTTATGGACTCGATGTTAATTCAAATTGTAGTGTAACATCACAAAAAAATAAACATGGAGTGTGAACAATACTATAAAAGTTCACTACATATATGCTGATATGTCCTCAGACATTCTTCTCAGGTACAGGTGTGTGCAAACCTATCATCACCTGCTTCTTTCTCATGCTCCTATTGTCTCCAATATGGTGTATTTCTTGCCTCCACTCCATTAAAGTTATGTGATGTCTAAAACAAAATATTGCAGAACTGATGGCACCTGCAGCTTACTAGCTGGGCCAAGTTTGCCAGGTCTGACAAGCTGAAGTTTGTTAGTGTTTAACCTAGCTTAATCTTTGCCCTTTGGTTACTTTCTGCTGCTTCAAAATGACTAATAAAAGACCCTGGGCGCTGTCTCTAATCTTGGGGGGATTACATCCACTTTGGTTTCCCCTTTTACACATATGGAAGAGCTTCAGAGTGTCAGAGGCAATATTCTGTTGATATTTCAAGGGAGATTTAATGAAATTCATTTTATTGCTCTTCGAATCGGTTACACTTTGAGACAAGTCTTTAGTATTTAGGCTATGATTTGGTTAAAAAGTCCTAGCAGTAACTTTCTACCTTGTGCCATTAAGCATGTGGTTTTCTTTATTCTCAAGATCTCACTTGGCCCATGTATTCATATATCTACCATGGTGTATATACAAACCATACACATATATCAAAATATACTGGGGTCCTGTTAAGACTAGATTTAAAATGTACCGAGTATAACACATTCTTTCCTTTTCCTTTTCCTTTCTTCGTTGTTGAAAAGACACATTTTAAAGCAGTTCCACATAGTTAATGTGGTGTTTGACCTTCCATTAAAAAAAATAAATAAAAGATACCATTAAACCAAGTCCAGAAACACTAGCAAGTGAGTAAATGTTTAAACCACAAATCTCCCTGAACTCCTGTGGGAAGGAGGGTTCTACCAGTGCCAAAATGGCAAGATCATATATCAGAAATGAGTAATAATGTGCAAAAATATGTTGCAAGGAAAAACACAAACTGAAAGAAGAAAAAGAAGAGGGAAAGGGTTTTGGTTGTAAGAAATGGTAACAGGGCTTTCAGAAAGCATAAAGATGACCTGCTGGTTAAGACAGGGTATTTTAGAGCAGGGCAATAAAAATAAAAATTATACACACACTCATACACACACAAAGAGGCGCTGAGAGCACAGCAGCTCCACCTTTTCATTATTTCCTTATGTTGGTTTGAGAAATATGGGAATGAATAGATATGTTGGAAATAATGCCGAAATTAGCTATGCAAATGAGTCCTTGCTGAAGGTGCACATATAACGCCAGGCTCTATATTCTGTGCAGCAGACAGTTAAAAATCTGAACATAAGGTAGCATTTCCTTTATCATATCCCATAAAAATAGCAATTTGCTAAACCCTTGTAGCACAGTATGGAAGGAGGTGTATTTTACTGATAATGTAAGAGATGACAGATAGTTCTATACGAGGAGGTTTCAATGGTGTCGAGTCGTATAGCATAATAAATTGTCAGTAGCAGAGACAGCGGATAGTGCCGGCACTGCTCCACCTCCAGTAGCCAAATAATTCAGCCTTGGCTCAGTAATTATGCTGTGTGAAAATATGGGATTAATTAGACTGGTACACTAACACACTGTAGTCTCATTAAAGGCTGAACAGCATTTTCATAGATGCTGCCACTTGAGCAGGGCTGCCGCTAATGTGAAAAGACAAAGTCGCCTCTTTTCACACTCCTTGCTTATTACCTTACTTAAGGCCACTTAAGCAAACTTCCGAAAGCAGCCTTGCAGAAAGCCCCATGTCAGGGTTATTTCATTATTCTACCTCTGCGGAACACACAAGGAAAAGAAATTTAAAATAAATGGTGATCGGTTGTAGGGTGCACCGGGGGGGAAAGGTTAACAGATTTCAGAGCAAATGCTTTATCTTAAAAACACACACACACACACACACACACACACACACACACACACACACACACACACACACACACAATACCAACAACTTACTTTGGTACTTTGGACAAGATTGGACAGAAAGAGAAATGATCAAAAGTTGCCGTTCCGATTCTTCGTTTGTAACTTTAAGACACCACATAAGAAGGCCTGTGTCTTTGGAAACTGATAAATGGAAGCACTATAAAATACCCCCAATTATATGCCTGTGCCTCCTTCCTGATCGTATTGTGTAGGTTCTAAAGGCAGAATGTGATATTGGAAGGCAAGCATGAGATCCCCAAGAAATTGGGGGAATGTCTTTTCCGCAGCCATTCTCCCCGATTGACTTTTCTTCCGGAACCCTTCTCTGAGACATTTTGTCCTCCCAGCCAGACTGAGAAACTGGAAGCATAGCTTGGTGAGGAGGAGGGGTGGAATTGGATGATGGATGGAATTGCAACGTCTCTAGAATACAACATTCAAGTGTTGTACAGATCACTGTAATGTTTTTCCAAGACCCAAACACTGTTTTAGGTGGAGCAAATGAAAACATACACCATGGCTTCCCAGCCCACTCACATGTGGGTGATCGCACTACATACGAGTAGTGCCTCACTCAGAGTAGCGCCTTGCACTAACCAGGTGATATAAGCATTTTTAAGAAATAGGTGCAGTCTTATGGGTCACAGGGCAGAAGAATTTGATTTTAATTTTGAAAAGGGGGCCCTTTTGAAAGAGCCATCCCTCAAGGAGGTAGAAGGGATGGGTTGTAGACAAAGAGCCTTTTCGGCAGCTGCCCCCAGACTACAGAACACCACCCCAACTGAGATTCGTCTGGCGCCGACGCTGATGACATTTCGGCACCAGGTCAAAACCTTCCTGTTCCAGAAGGCTTTTAATTGAAATCATATCTACTGTGGGTCCTGATGGCAATTTTTAGAGTATATATTTTAATTGCCTTTTAATTATTTTATCTTTTTTTACTGTATTTAAATCATTATAAGCCACCCAGAGACCTTTGGGTAGTGTGGGTGCCATATAAGTAGTAGTAGTAGTAGTAGTAGTAGTAGTAGTTGTTAATAATAATAATAATAATAATAATAATAATAATAATAATAATAATAATAATAATAATAATAATAATAATAATAATAATAATAATAATAATAATAATAATAATAATAATAATAATAGTGACATTTGCTTTGTTTCTGAAACGGCACAATGGCTCAAGATGGCTTATGTTCCTGTCATGTGGCAAAGCATCCTCCTTTGGTCCTCAAAATGTACTTGTTTCTGTATTTGTTGTGCTACAGAGAAAAACACAGATGATGCTGTGGTTGAAATTAAATTATCCTAGTTTAGTTGCACAGCCATGTTATCTCCATCCCAGAGAAGACCTCGTGCTTGCATTTTCTGTCCTCTAGCAAGTATAAAAAGGCCCTCTTAAATGGCAAGATCTCAGTCTTGATGTATGTGTTGTTGTTCTTTTTACAAGAAGCCCACTTAATGGAAAACAACAAGATCGTTTAATGTAGAGACTGGGTGGATGAAGTCAGTCTAATGGTGTGGACATATAGATTTACAAAGGTGTCTCTTCTCATGTCCAGCAAATGGTAACAAATCCAGAAGGCTGCTTTCTTATTTTGTTAGTCAAATATTGGTTCTCCAGTATTGTCGTGCATAAAATCTGTGGCCCGAAACTTAATTCTCTGGTCATGTTTCATCAGTCTGGTCAATTTTATGTAGGACTACTTATTGGTAAGAAGGGGACCTTGATGACATTTAAGACCCAACCTTGGATAAGAGCACACCCATGACAGAAGGAGTACTCTTGTTGAGATCCACACTTACAGCACCTCTATCTCTTCAGTGCATTCTAATTGTTTCTGATTAGACTATTATCTTGTTTCAGCTTCTCTGGTGTCAGAGACTACAGTATGCATCATAAACGTGATAGTAATCTCAGACCAGATGCCTGTCTCATTAACTCTTTGGTGTCCAAATGTTACACTGCCTGGCTTCTGTTGTTTTAATGTCTCTCCTTAATGACAAGACCTTCAAAACTCAAATGACGGTTGAATTATTAGAGCATTTTAGCATTAATGAGGGACTTGTATCATCAAGTGGGAAGGTGATAAAGCCTCTACTTATACTTGTTGTATATATGCCTCAAACAATAAAAAGCTTAAAGCAATGAAGAAAGTGATTTTGAAAAATAAGTTGAAACATTTGTTAAATAAATCAGCTACACCAGATCTTAAAACTGTGGAGCTGGAACAGCAACAGCTTCTCACCACACCTTATAGAGATTAAATTAAGGAAGTGATCATATTCAATTTTTTATTACTCATATTCATATATTTAAGGACCAGATGGGTTTACCATTGAATTGTATAAACCCTTTCAAATCTCTTAATTCCAAAACTGTATGAAGGTTAAAACATTTTTTCCAGAATAGTTCCCTATGTGCTATATGATGCCTATATAACTATGAATCCTAAACTTTGCAATAATAATAATCACATGTCCTCAAGTCAATGACACGGTGACCTTTTTCAGGTGGAGAATACTCAAAAGTGATCTACCCGTTCCTTTCTCTGGGAGCATCCTTGGACTGTGCAGTTTGTTCAAGGCCACACTGACTGGCTCTACTGGAATACATAGGGAACGGAACTCCTTGGGTACTTTTTAAGGAGAA
Organism: Pogona vitticeps; assembly: GCF_051106095.1. Classification (NCBI taxonomy): domain Eukaryota; kingdom Metazoa; phylum Chordata; class Lepidosauria; order Squamata; family Agamidae; genus Pogona; species Pogona vitticeps. The sequence continues at coordinate 172,078,255 of NC_135786.1, forward strand.
AGGTAGAGTAAAAGCATTTTAAATAAACTAAACTAAACTAAACTAAACTAAACCAAACTAAACTAAACTAAACTAAACTAAACTAAACTAAACTAAACTAAACTAAACTAAACTAACTAACCAAATTTTCTCAACTTTTGGCTCTGCAACCAGAAATCTACCTCACTGAGCAAATATGCAAATGTTATACTTATTTCTCTAGTGAATGTTGATGCTAGAATATTAACAGCTATACTTGCTAATAGTTTTCAGGGTTTTGCTACAGTCCTGGTCCACCCAGGCCATGTAGGATTTATAGAAGGTAGGCAAGGTTCTGATAACATTAGATTGGTTGTTGATATGTTTGTTTTGAGTAATGAGAGATCTGATCAGGTTCCTATTCTTTTACCTGGCACTGAAATAGCATTTGATAAAGTACATTGGCAATTTATCTGTGCAAGCTTATTAAATTTAATTTAACTTCTGAGGTTTGGAAACTGATAAGGATTCTATAATTCAATAATTAACAAAGGTGATTGATGCTGTTGGAGATTTGTTCGGCTATTTAATTAACTGCTCAAAAATCTAAGCTAATGCCAATAGGACACCATGTATCATGACACGTTTTTGTTGACTGGCAGTTTTGGTGATGACCAGATGCCATTACTTAGCTTGGACTATTGATTCACAAGAATATTTTCCAGACAATCATGAAATTGCAAGGAAAACAACACAAATGCTTGTTGGTTAACAAGTTTGTTATGCAGGGTTTCAGTAGTGAATGGAAAATTATCTGTTGAATACAGTAGCCTCCTCCTCTCATCTGCGGGATCAACATCCATGGATTCAGTTACCCACTGCCTGAAAATATTAAATAAAAAACCCCAGAAATATGTACTTATACATATTTCCATGGTGTGTTTACCAGAACTGACCACTGGAGGGAGTCAGAGGCCATGCTATGTATGGTGTTTGAGAGTTCTGCTTTTTTCCCCCAGCATCAACAGGGGTGGGCTTGGAAATGATCTGTGGTCCTACCACACTGAATTGTGTGACTCAGTGTGCAATTTATGGTGTTATGATGTGATCTCTTAGGGCAATTTGCCTTCAAAAGGTACATATCTTGCATAGCTAAGTAAAAGGGTTTTGGCTACAAAGTCACTTTCCTTTCATCAACGTCAGTTGGGTGATACCACACATCATGTGCCTTGTGTATGGGCCTCTCAGTCTGTGAGCCAGGTGTGTAGCTTTGCAGCCTTTCACAATCTATAAGGACTTTGGCTTAGTTATTCCCTGATCCTCCAGTATTTACTGTTTCCAGATAATTTCTTGGTATCCTTGGACAGCTGACATGCACTCTTTTTCAGGAAATGCAATTGGTACTCTGTCTTGTTCCTTGTTTGTCCACTGTTTTATCTCCATTAAAAAAAAGATGTTTCCACCAGTAGCCATGCACTTAGTGGTGCCACTGGCTCTACCTGCATCTGTGTCAGCCACTAGTTTTAAACTCTCTGTGGCTTGCAACCTTAGTTCATATTATGAATATATGTTGGTTACTGGAGCATGCCAATGATTCTCAGAAAAAAATATCAGTCTATGCAAAAGCTTTGACTGTGGACCATGATAAGCTATGGATTGTTGAAGGAAATGTGTGTGTGCCTCAACATTGGATTGTCCTCATGCATATTCAATAACGTGGACAACAAGCTATTGTAAGAACAAAATATAAAATGGTTTCATGTAGGCAATGGTGTTAGACAAGGGTGAATATTATCTCCCTAGCTGTTCAATCTGTATGCAGAACATATAATATGAAAACCTGACTAGATTGAAATGATGGCGAAGCATCAGTGATTTAAGAAATGCAGGTGACATCATCTTACTGATAGAAAGCAGCAACGATTTGAAATAGCTGATGATGAAGGTGAAAGAAGAAAATGCAAAATCAGGATTACATTGAATATAAAGACAAAAATAATGACTACAGAAAAACATAACTTTAATGTTGACAACAAAGAAACTGAAAATTTTAAATTTTTGTATACTTTAGGTCCGTCATCAATTCAAATACAGACTGTGGTGAAGAAATAAGAACAAAACTGATAAGAGCAGGAATGAAGGAACTATAAAAGAACATTAGATGTAAGGATGTGTTGCTGAAGACTAAGACTGTGATAATCCACACTATCCATACAGAGGGATAGTGAAGAAAGATAACAAAACATTTTTTGATTTGTTCAAAATATGGGGTTGGAGGAGAGTTTTACAGATACCATGAGCCACCAGAAAGACAAAAAAGTGGAATAACCTTAAAAGAGTTTAGAGTTAGAAAATGATACCAGTGAGAGAACAAGTTTGGAATTCTTCCTTGCCCTAGTATGGTAGGATACTTCTGCTCAATAAAACTGGGTACAAACACCTAACCTTACATTAGACTACTAAAATGAACAGACTAGGAGGCAGCTGCCCTGGCCTTTTCACAGATGCACAGACAAGTCTGAAAAATAAATATACCATTAAAGTGGCATGGGAGGTGGCAGAGAGAGTGATAGAGTAGGCTGTGATGCCCAGATGTCCCTTAACCAGGGATAATCATCCTGGAGGTGGGCATCTGGATTCCATAGCTGCTGAAATACCAGCAGTCAGTGCCATATGCTGAATAGAAAACATGAGTCTGTTCCATGCCTCCAGTGACAGGGAAACACGGTGCCAGATTGAAGCAGCACAGCAGGGCTCTGGAAAAATTTCTCACACATTCACAGCAGAGAGGACATCCTACAAAGACCTAATGCACCTTGTTCGTAATACAAACACACCCTCTCACTTATTGATGCACATCTGCATCCTTCTGAGTACTGTTGCAATGAGGAGATTTTATTAGAGAAATCAGACAGACAGACAGACAGAGGGGTGGCAGCTGGATGAAGCCATCATGTGTTGTGAGGTTTCTACAGTTTTGTCTCTCTAGCTGTTATATTTCATTGTGTTTCTTTGTTCCAGATGTATTTTATATCTGCAGGGAATGCACATCTGAATGCACTTAGTGAATTGCTTTAATGTTTGTGCCTAATGGGAAAAGCAGGATTGAAGAGAAATTAAAAGGGAAAGGAGGTTGGCACAGTCACTCTGTACTCACCATGAACTTACAGACAATCACAACTACAGGGTTCTTAGGACGTCCCTTGGAAAGCAACCGCAGGATATTGATACAGAGTAATCAGCCAATATCATCTTTACTGTGCTTAAGTAGTGTTACCATTAAACATGGGGACGAATATAAAAATGAATCAGGATATTCATTAAATATCCCTGATTGGTCAGATATTGGGCTAAACCGCAGAAGCCTTTGTGTGCTGCAGGGTCAGAAGATCAGCAGTCATAAGATCAAATCCACGTGACAGAGTGAGCTCTCGTCGCTTGTCCCAGCTCCTACCAACCTAGCAGTTCGAAAGCATGCAAATGTGAGTAGATAAATAGGTACCACCTCGGTGGGAAGGTAAACAGCATTCTGCGCTTGCCACGTGACAACGGAAACTATCTTCGGACAAATGCTGGCTCTACGGCTTGGAAATGGGGATGAGCGCCGCCCCCTAGAGTTGGACACGACTGACTAAATGTCAAGGGGAACCTTTACCATACCTAGTTGCTTCATATTCTTGGGGTCCAGAGACCCCAACAAATATGAAGCAATGAATATACAGTGGTGCCTCGTATAACGAGTGCCCCGTTTAACGACAAATCCGCATACCGATGCGGATTTTGCGATCGGAAAAGCGATCACATACCGATGTTGGCTATGGGGAAAAATTGCTTTGCGATGTTTTCCCCATAGGCACCATTTTCCCCCAGCTGAGTGGCGGGAGCCTCCCAAGGAGCGCTCCCGCAGCTCAGCTGGGGGAAAATGCCTGCGGTGGCCTCGGAAGGACCCTTCTGGAGGGTCCTTCAGAGGCCACCGCCGGGATTCCCCTTCCCCGCGGTCGGCTTCCCCAGCCATGGTCGGACTGTCAGGAGTCCGACCATGCCTGGGGTAGTCGGCCGCGGGTGGGATCCAAGCCGCGGGGAGGGGGGTGGAAGGCATGGCCGGGCTCTTCGGCAACTGCCGAGGCTCGGATCCAAGCCTCGGCGGCAGCCGAAGAGCCCATCCATGCCTCTGATCCTCTCCCCACGGCTTAAAGCCTCCTTGCACCGCTTACCCCAGCTGTTCTTGGACACCTGGAAGTCCGAGAATGGCTGGGGAAAGCGGTGCGGGGAGGCTTCAAGCATCGGGGACAGGGTGGGGGGGATCGGGAAGGCTTGAAGCCTACCCGCGCCGCTTACCCAGGCAGTTCTCGGACTTCCAGAAGTCTGAAAACGGCCTGGGTAAGCAGCGCGGGTAGGCTTCAAGCATTCCCAATCCACCCCCACGCAGTCTCCGATGCCGGTAGCCTCCCCACGCTGCCTACCCAGGCCGTTCTCGGACACCTGGAAGTCCGAGAATGGCCGGGGTAGGCAGCGCAAGGAGGCTTTAAGCAGCGGGGAGGGGGATGGGGAAGGCTTGAAGCCTACCCGTGCCACTTACCCAGGCCGTTCTCGGACTTCCAGAAGTCTGAAAATAGCCTGGGTAAGCGGCGCGGGTAGCCTTCCCCATCCCCCCACCCTGTCCCCGATGCCGGTAGCCTCCCCGCGCCGCCTACCCCAGCTGTTCATCCCACCCGCCGCTGGTTACCCTTGGGTAACTAGCAGCAGGTGGGATCCAAGCCTGGGATGCCTGAAAGGCATTCCAATCCCACCACCCTCCCCCCGCGGCTTGGATCCGAGCCACGGCGGCTACCCCAGCCATGGCCGGACTCTAGGGAGTCCAGCCATGTCTGAGGTAGCCGTCGTGGGTCAGAGCCAAGCCGCGGGGGGAGGGAGAAAACCGGATAATCCATTCCTATTGGAACGGATTAACCAGTTTCCAATGCATTCCTATGGGAAATGGTGCTTCACATAACGATGTTTTCACATAACGATTTTTTTTTGAACCAATTAACATCGTTATGTGAGGCACCACTGTAACTCTTTTAGATTCATCCCTTCATTCCCTATCTGCTTGTTAAACCTGCCCGAGGGAAGGCTTGGTTCCCCTTTCCTCCTCTTCCCATGTCCACATGGCATAAGAAGAGGGGGGAAGGGATCAAAGAGGGATCAAAGCAATCCTGTAGCCACTACTGCAAGATTGATTTCATTCCCTGCTTTCCCTCCTCTCTGCTATAGCAAGAGGAGGGAAAGCAAAACAAAAATCTGACGACTGACGAATTGATTTGTTTTTTGTTGGATCATGGGGTGGTAATTTGTGAACTAAGACCAAGAGCCATTTGGGTGCTTCATCCTCATCTCTAGTTACCATTACTCTGAAGGTTACTTTTCTATCCATACTGTTGTAAACAGTTAGGTGCATTTTACCTTGGCAGGAACCAACTCTTTTGAGATCTGGAGGGAGACAGAAAATATCACAATCCGATACAGAAATTACAATTTTATAATATATGGGGTTTATTGAAGGATAATAGATAATTCTGCAGAACTGGAGAGGGCAGGAGCCTTAATTAGCTCAAATCATGCCATCTCAATACCAGAAAAAGAACTCATCATCTTTATAGGTCATGAACCACAACAAACTCTAGACAGGACCAAGAGGGTCCTTTGTGGAGGATAGCCAGGGGTAGTTTGACCCATGATCTTACCTTGGACTTAGTTAGGCATCCTTCAGTCTCGAGAGACTGTGGTAATGTGCTCTGTATGAAGGACTTGGAACAGTGTCTAGTGTGGCTGAGGAGGCCAATTCGAGAGTGACAATCCCTTCTTCCACACTGAAGACAAATACAATCTGTCCCTTGTCCAGCTCCCTGATTTTGCTGCTTTTGTGACTTCCTCTTTGTCTCGGCCTGCTGGACAAGGGTCTCTTCAAATGGGGAGAGGCTGTGATGCAACGCCTGCCTCCAGACTGAACGTTCCAATGTCAGAGTTTCCCATCTGTTGAGGTCCATTTCCAAGGCCTTCAGATCCTGCTTGCAGATGTCCTTGTATCACAGTTGTGGTCTCCCTGGGCGATTTCCCTCCACTAATTCTCCATATAGGAGATCCTTTGGAATCCGACCATCAGTCATTCTCACGACATGCCCAAGCCAACGTAGACGTCGCTGTTTCAGTAATGTATATATGCTACAAATTCCAGCTCATTCTAGGACTATTCTGTTTGGAACTTTGTCCTGCCAGATGATACAAAAAATGAATCGGAGGCAACACATATGGAACGTGTTCAGCTTTCTCTCCTGCCATGCACAAAGGGTCCAGGACTCACTGCAGTACAGGAGTGTGCTCAGGACACCGGCTCTATAGACCTGGATCTTGGTATATGTCATCACCTTCTTATTGAGCCACACTCACTTTGTGAGTCTAGAGAACATGTAGCTACTTTGCTGATGTGTTTATCCAGCTCGACGTCTAGGAAGAGAGTGTTAGAGATCATTGAGCCAAGGTACACAAAGTCATGAACAACCTCCAATTCTTGTGTGGAAATGGTAATAGAGGGAGGTGAGTCCACGCCCTGGCCCGTGACTTGTGTTTTCTTCAGGCTGATTGTTAGTCCAAAGTCTTCGCAGGCCTTGCTAAAATGATTCATGAGTTGTTGGAGGTCTTCAGCAGAGTGGGCAACAATGGCTGCATCATCAGCAAAGAGGAAGTCCCGCATGCATTTCAGCTGAACTTTGGTCTTTGGTCTCAATCTAGAGAGATTAAAGAGCTTTCCGTCTGATTTAGTCCGGAGATAGACACCTTCGGTTGCAGTTCCAAAGGCATGCTTCAGAATGACAGCAAAAAAGATCCCAAACAGGGTTGGCGCGAGGACACAGCCCTGTTTCACTCTGCTTTGGATGTGAAAGGTTTCAGATGTTGAGCCATCAAAAACTACAGTGCCCTTCATTTCCTCATGAAAGGACCTGATGATGTTAAGGAGTTGAGGTGGACATCCAATCTTGGGAAGTATTTTAAAAAGATCTCACCTTGGACAAACCTTGCACATTAACATGTGATGGTCAGAGGCACATATGTGTATAGAAGTATTTCATTACTTAAGGTGCCTTCTCACAGCATTGTGAAGACACTGTATAAAGAGAGTCGAGTTCATTCTCAGGGAAGTGCTGTTCATTAGCGCTCTTTCACTTGAAGTTTGCCTCACCCTTTACTGCTTATTTACTCCCTTCCCAGATGAAGCAGAGACGGATTTGGTTTCCTACCGGGCCTTCCTCTTTCATAAGAAATTAGGTACTGTACCTATGTGTGTAGCAGGTGGGGAAAATTCCTCTTCGTCAGCTACTTCCTCTTGAAGAAGGCCTTATTATGCTTGACCTTTGAATATACAGTAGAACCTTAGCAATTAGAGCAGACCTGGGCAAAGTGTGGCCCAAGGGCCACATATGGCCCGCGATCCACTCCTGTCTGGCCCGCTGGACATCTAAACCATTTATAGCTTTTTGTCTAAAGTTGATCAGTTGCTTATCTTTAACATACCACAAAAAACCTCTTTAGTATTTGTGAAGATTAACAAGTTTAAAATAAAAACAATCATAACATCACTGTTTCATTTTCTTTAAAGCAAAGTTGGTTCAGCCCCCGAACACAGTTCAGATTTTTCATGTGACCCCCCCCCCATAGAAATTAATTGCCCACCCCTGAATTAGAGGATAGTAAGATATCCTACAAGACCTTAACAGGAACTAAGACCCACTGGGAACAGCAGGACATTTCTCAGTAAACATGCATATGTTTGTGCCACAAGCCAGCTTAACTGCCTTGTCTGTAGTGTCTTGTTTATGGAATGCCCTCTCTTTAGAAGCCTGACAGGTGCCAGCACTGCTTTTATTCTGAGATGAGGTTAAAACCCAGCTGTTCACCTAAGCATTTGGTAATTAGGATTACAGTTTAATGTTTGTGAGTCAGTCTCTTTTAACCTTGTTTTAATTGTCAAACTCCTTTAACATGTTGTAATGGTTTGAAAATATGTAAATCATAGATATTTCCTTTAGCATGTTGTTCTTTATGGATTGTCCCCCAACCTGAGATTTGTTGATATAGTGTGAGTTGAAAAGATTTAAATAAATAAATAATTGAGCAAAGAACAATATATTTTATTAACTGCATGTCTGCCATATAAAATGCTACCAGCCAGGATCATCTGCTCTCAGAGCTGGTCTCAGTGAACTGCCATGCTTCTCACATTTTGTAGGTAGGGAGACAAATCTGCGATTAGCAATACTAGCAGAAGGCTTTATTTTCCATCAGGTACCTTTGGGTTGTAGGCACCTAGCTACATATTCCCAGGTGTCACCAGAACTCAGTGTTTTGCCAAACCCTTGTCTCCTGTGCCCCAGTGACATCACAAGGACCCACCCTCTGGTCTAAGCTTTGGGGCCTCAGTTCTTGGGGAATGGGATGCTCTTGATCTGGCAATGTGTACAGCTTCCTCCAGCTATTGAGTGAATTACAATGTGGCACCATTTTACTGAATGTTGCCCTTCCAAAGGGCATCTAAAAACCCATCTAAAAACGTGGATGTTTAAGCAGGCCTTCTCTCCAGACAACACTTAATCTTCTCTCTTTATCTATTCTTTGACATCTTTGCCATCTTGAAGAATTATGCTTATTGTTTATTCTTTATTGTTCATTGCTTGTTGTTTAATGTTTAATGTTTCTGTATATTTTTATTTTCTGTTATATGTATATGTTATTATATTTTACCTGTCTGGAAGCCGCCTAGAGTGGTTGTTTGACCAGATAGGAGGGGTACAAATAGAATAAACAAACAAACAAACAAATAGCTCATGCTTTAGAACAAAGAAGGAGAGATAGTAGTCAGTGGAGACTGGTGGGTCAGCTGCTACTGGGTAGTGAATTAGCTCTGAGTTTTAGTCTGAACTTTACAGACACTATCCAAGGGACTGAATCCTATCCCTCTGGTAGCTTCTTTACACTTTGGTTGAAAATTCTGAACAGATTTACAACCACACTGACATTGGTGCTACCAGACTCTACTGGGTGGAATGAGGTTTCCACTTCACTTTCTGGGGCTAATGACTGAGGTCTAGACAAACACATGTAGCAATGGCTTTTGCTTTTGTGGGGTTCCACCACTTTGTGCTGGCAATAGAAGTGCTGGTGGTGCCTTGCCCTATCTTAGACAGAGAGAGAGAAGGGGGAATATTCCACAAGGTTGCTTTATGGCTGCCAGAATATTCTTCTTCTCTTGTTTGTCCATGTTTCAGAGTAACGCTTTGGTCCAATACATCCAGGGAGAATGTTTCTCCCATTGCTGCATGGCAATGGTGGGGCATCACTGTGCAGAATAATATCAATAGAAGCATCTGGCATTTTCTTTCAGTTCTCAAAAATTGCATGGGCAAGGTAATGGGAATTATCAGGGTAGGGGGAGAATAACTCTGGTTCCTGGATTCCCTTCTGAACATTCTGTGTACAATATCTTTAAAGGCCACTGAAAACACCTCATAGATAGATGTGGTAGCAATTTCTTTGATGTCTGTCTTTACCACACTAGATGGTGGAGAAAAAATGTGAAGAAGAGGGATGGTATAAGGGGAAAAACAGATATAATGCTGTTTCTTTCAGCATCTACTCTATTTCAGCTACATTCTAACTCCTGTTCTGTTAAGGAGGCACGTGGAATATATGTACATGCATTGAGAAGAAGCTGCTAGTCCTACCCCTTGGCCATCACTTTCAGCATGGAAATGTGGCTGTTTGAAGAGGAGGCTGCTGTACCTGGCAAGCATCTCTACCTGAGCTAGAATAGACAGTCCCATTTAAATGAAGACCTCAACGTGTGCAGACATGGTGGCAACCTTTTAGCACTTCAGATGTTTTAGGCTACAACCCTCAAAATCCTATATTACTGGCAATACAGTCTGGAGGGTCTGGGAGTTGTAGTCCAAAACATCTGATGTATTGATGCTACCCCTGAAATAGGACAATGCTAGGTGAATACCTACTTTCTATGATGGGTAGATATGCGCATGTTTACATGTTGTACCATACTTCTTGCACCTACCAATCCAGGATCGCGTGATGTTGAACTGCAGCTTCTAGCACCAGTGACGATGAGCCACACTTCCTAAAGCTCATGACAGTCAGAAGCCATTGGGGGGTGGGAGGGAGGGAGGAGGGTAGCACTCTGCTCATTACCCCCAGGATTTTCACTTTTACCTCATTTGGGGTAATTTACCCCTGTTTCCTGACCTATGAGCTAAATGGTCTCAGAGTGTTACCAGAAGGAAGCAGTGGTAAAGCACTTTTGAGTACTTTGTATCTAGAAAATCTCAACAAGGGCTACCCTAAGTTGGAATTGCCTTGACAGCGCATAATTATCATGCTCATTGGGAACTGTTGGTGTTTTTACAACTTTGCATGCTACCTGGAGAAGGTGTGGCTGAGAGGAACCTTTCTGGGCTGGGGTGACTGTCAATCTATGAAGCACTAACTAGTTGTTCCCCCCTGCCTCTGAATGAAAAGAGAGCCCCACCTCTTTGTGCAATGTTTCCCCCTCTGTTGAGTCTGTTAAAGGCAGTCAGTCAGTTTGGTTCCTAGTTTGCTTTTTTATCTGTTCACAACTGTAAATAATGAAACCTTTTATTCTTTCTCCTACTAATGTATCAGAGTGAGTTCCTGAGACTGTAAGTGCCACTTGATGTGGAAAAGGGATGGACTAATTTGGACTAACTTGAAACTATTCTGCTCTATGAATCTTTACCCTTTGCTGTGCACAACTAGAGGAACTTAACCAGAAGTTCAAAATTCTGCAATAGGAATCACTTTGAGGAGAATACACAGACTCTGATCTATTTTACTCCTATTATAAATTATCTTTAACTTTTCCTTCTCTCACTCTTCATATTTTGTAGTTCTGAATTTTAGCACAGTGCACCTCCTGCTGTGTTTAATTAATTACATACCGCCAAGTTAACTCTACCTTTTGTCAATCCTTCCTATGGTTTTCTAGGTATAGAGTACTCAGAAAATGGTTTACGACTGCCTTCTTCTGGGGGTCCCCTGGGACTGTGCAGCTTGTCCAGGACCACACAGGCTGGCTCTTCTCCTTGGAGGCACAGTGGGGAATCAAACTCCCAACCTCTAACTCCACAGCCAGACACATAACTAACTGAGCTATTATTACAATGACTGATATCTGCAGACTGATACCTGGAGCTATAGCCTGATGGTCCATAAGACATATGTCTCATTAAAGACAACAGCAGCAAAATATCTTTTGGGTGGCGGGGGGGGGGGTAAGGAGAGGCAGACCTTCATTTTCTTCTCCTCCCAGTGAAATGTCAGCTTTCCATGTCACCCACTCAACAGCTCAGCCATAGACTTGTGCCCAGCATATACACTGATTGGGAAGAAGAACACTGTCTGGGCACACTAATTGCAAACTGCTGAAAATAAGAACACAAAGTAGCAGAGAAGATCATTGGTTTCCATTTCAGAGTATTAAGCATCTAAGCTGGATTGTGCCCCAGCAATATGAATTATTGTGAAGCACACGTTCTAGTAAACAGCCAAACAGCAGCCGCCACTTGTAGATTAGCCCAGACCCCTCCTCCCTTGCAAATTGTTCTTGTTCTCACTCTCCCCCCCCCCTCTCATTGCCCTTTCTCTCTCTCCAATTATAAAGCAGCACCAGGTTTTCTCATCAGCCATCTCTATGTCTTCAAATGGCTTTTCAGTGTCAGACCTATCAGGAAATTAACTCATCATGCAGTGACAGCTGCTAATTTTTCCCCCTTACATGTCAGATGGATCGCCTGCTGAAGCTAATAATGAATCACCAATCCCTGATTAGAAGGTGCTTCCGAAACGTATAACTGCCATCAGAGCTAACTTTTTTCCCCCCTTCATATAAAATGATATCACCCCAGAGGAGTGGAAAACGAATTGTACTCTTCCATAAGATTAAACAGAAGTAAGCTGTTTAAAGTGAACCATGCACTGTTTGAAATTATGAGCTAATATTGTACTGTAAAATAAAAAGGTGAAAATTTCACATCTCTCTCTTCATTTTACCAAATGAATGACCCCCTCCTGTTACATAATCTATGCACTAGTACTAACTCTGCCTCAAAGCTGAGGATAAGCTTTTCTCTTCTGGGTTCAACATGACAGTTTTGTTCGGAAAATGTACAAGATGAAGAATATTGAAGGAAAAAAAGGAAACTGTTTTTCTTGGGCTGTAACTTGGCTTCTGTTGAATCTTCGCTGTCTATTTTGCCATGGGCTCAGACCTACAGCTTTCTTGCTCCCTTATGCTTTGCTAAAATGTGAGATAGTCTAGATGCAATTTTGGGCCAGCCTTAGGCAGGAAAGTTCATTGTAAAGAGTTCCTCAACACTCTTGTGTTTGCTAACATAACAAATACATCTCTTGAAGGACCTTACCCATCAACACAGATGTTTATGAAAGCAGCATTTATAAATGACAACAATGCTTGCAGCTCTGTTCACAATCCACACATGCAGACCTCTTGGTACACCATCTATTGGCTCAGGTTCATCTAACTTCCATGGTAAATGGCTGCTGGCTGGGAGACAGAACAGCATTTAGCTCTGGGCTCTTTGTTTTGCTTTTGTGAAGGGAATTTTCTTCTAAAGAATTGCTTCCAAGGTGCGTTTCTTGAAAAACATGGCAGGAGAGACCATGCTGGAAGGCATATATTTCAGAGGGAAAGACTGCAGCTACCTGGCAGAGAGCTTTCCATCTCTGTTTTACTAGTACGATTTCTAAAAATGTGAGATATTGGCTTATAGTAGCCTCGGAGTCATGGCCATTCAGCTGGACCAGAAGGACTGGCTTGCTGCAGTGGAGGAAAATACACTGCAGAGGCACACTCTCTTTCAGCCTTTCCCAAACAGGTGTCCTCCTTTCCACATGCCAGCCACAATGGCACAGTTTAGTAGAAGGGTGCTCTATTCACTACCACTTCCTTTTGTTCTAGTATTATGCCAAACAGCTTTCAAAACACCTTAAAAATAAGTTCTGAATGCTTCAGTCCTCAGTAACAAACAGAATTTTAGAAGAGCCATTCTGTGTGACCTTGGGCCAGATACACAACCCCAGGGTGCCCGATGAAGAAGGGAATGGTAAACCACTTCTCTGTATTCTGTACCTAGAAAACCCTGGAAAGGATTGGCATACGTCAAAATTTACTTGGCAGCATGCGATTATTATTAATAATGAGTGAGCACTGAAGAACAGGATATATGTTTTAGGAGTAAAGGAGAGAATGAATGAATGAATGAATGAATGAATGAATGAATGAATGAATCAATCAATCAATCAATCAATCAATCAATCAATCAATCAATCAATCAAGGATTGATCAGATTATATGTGCAAATACAGATTTTCTTTTTCCCACTCTTCCAAAGCACCTCACAAGTTATCTGAAACATATGCTGAGAGTAAGGGTAACATATGGTAAGAAATAAGATACTCCATAATTTTGCCATTCTTGATCACCATTAAATTCTTCCAGAGTCTGTGGGAAATTATACTTCATCCACAGATTTTCAAGGTAACTGATCTTATTTATATAAACTTCCAACCTGTGCTATCCCAAAGAGCAATAAGAGAGATATGTTGGTTTAATAGGAATCTTTTATTCTTGTTTCTGAAGACAGTCTCACTAAAATGGGTTGTACATTTTATAAATTCTGCCTCTGGGTGGGGGAGACCTTTTTGTGTTTGGTACTGCCACTATTTTTTAACAAAGAAGGGAAGGAACAACAGGACACAATCCTGTAGTTTCTTGTATTCACCACAACACAGCATAAACCAGAGAAACCTTGAACCTTCCCCTGAGATCTCTCTGCAAGAGAGAGAATTTAGGAGAGAGTGGCGCAGAGGTGGACATGAGAACAAGTTGAAGCTAGTGAATAAGCTTGTGGATTCCAGGCCAAATCCATCCAGCAGAATTTTCCCACTGACTGGAACTCATGGGACTCACAAGGACCCAGGTGGCTGTATGAAACAGTACATGCAGAATAGGGAAGAAAACCCTCCCTTAGCTGCTGCCACAGTGATAATGCATGGATGTTTTTAAGGACACGCTGCAGGAGCACCAGTTTGCTAGTTTAGCAACTAATAGGAGCTCAATTCATGATTGAACCCAGTAGCCCACTGAAGAACAGATTTTGTTCAGAGAATGGTAACAAACGGGATATGCTCAAAAGCAAAAAGGGGGAAGTCTCATTAATCTGGGTTTCCACAGACTTCTCAGCACTTTCAAGCCAGAGAGCACTTCTTGCAACAATACCCCCCCCCCTTTATGCAAAGGTCTGCTCTTTTCATTGTGCATACAATGTGATTGCTGGTTTGACACTACAGGCTACACTGGTTTTATGAAGGATTAAATGCCACCTGAGACATATTTATCCTAAATAAATCACAAATGGTAAACTGCAGCATGTCAATGTCAACACCCTGTACTGCAGTGGAAAGGTTAGCCATACAGGACTGAGCATAGCTAAGAATTAGCATCCAAGCCACAAGAGCAGAGGGCTCCATTTAACAGGCAAAATGATCAAGAAGAAATCTTTTCAATGAAAAACATTCCTTTGAGCATCTGTGAGAATCTTGCAGAGGGCCATCATTTTGTAAAGGTCACTTTTATCCTGATAACAAACGGGAGTTGATCCTGTCACTGTTTGCTGAAGACAATATTTAAAAAAGAAGAGCGCAGCCTGTCACTTTTAAGAAGGATGAGGAAGTCAGACTCAGCTAATTATGAATCTCAGTGTCTTTTTTGAAATCTTATTTTCTCTCTCTTTTAGCTGATCTGACACACCTAACCTGGAAAATAAAAACAACAACAAAGCACCTGCCATACTGAGAAGCACAAGTTCTATGCAGCAGCTAGAAAATAGATGTTTTCTGCAGTTAGTTCTAGAAGAGATTATTTCACTCTGTCTTCTTTATGTTTGGTACTCTGAAATATAGCTGATGTGTATTGTGCCACAAGACTTTATTTATTTATTTATTTATTTATTTATTTATTTATTTATTTATTTATTTATTTATTTATTTGATTTATACCCCGCCTATCTGGGTGACTCGTCCACTCTAGGCGGCTTAGATGGGAATTGTTAAGAAATGCAACTAAAACACCTTTGTTCCTTTATCAAACTTAACACCCTAGCCCGGCCAGCCAAACGAACAGAGGGGCAGAGAATACCAAGAAAAAGGAAGAGAGATAATAGGCGAGGGCTGTAGAACTTGTGATCCACCAGCCATGTAGGGTGTACACCAGGGGTTTGATATACCTTTTGATTATTATTTTTTTCTCTTTACCTCTTGACTGCAAAAACAAGGGAGTTGTCAAGCATGGATCAGCTGCAAAATGTGACTGATGGATTTTGTTCAGCTCAGATTTTATATAAAATATAAAGCTAACATGAGTTAGTGTTAGTCTCACCTTTTTAAAAAAAGTAATATTACTCATAATACATTATTTTAAGACTAAGATGTTACTGTTACTATTCAATTCATCTCATTTCTTGAAAGAATAGAAAAGTACTAAACATATCTCCCCCACTGTCCTGCCAAATTTTGGAAGAAACAGTACTTGTTACACTATAAAGTAGAAACATTATTCAGTTGTTCTGTTATTTGCAAAGAGGCTGTACGGTACTAGGTAACTTTGGCAACTTATAAAATACGGCTTCAAAATTCCAATTCAGCTTGATTGATCAAACATTGGGCAGGTCTGTGATAAAGTGAGCTTAATGTTGAATTCAGTGGGGGTTATTTCCAGGTAAGTGGATATAACATGACAGCCTCATGTTAAAAATGACAATATACTTTATAATGTTAGGATTTTAATGTAAAGAAGAAGAAAAAACCTATATATTCCATATTATAGTTTACATTTCTCAGAAGCATTTGCATCAAATTTTGTTTCTTTTTAACAGGAACATACAATGAACAATCAGAACATCTTGGCAAGTAGAGAAATCAACATTCAGGTACAGAAAGAAATGCCAGGTCAACTCTCTTCCACTGTTAAGGTTAATGGCAGAAATGTACATATATAGAAAAGATCCAACTAACGTTTCCAAATGTTTGTCAGAATTGCAGGATGCTATATATATGGGAAGCACTTTTAGTGAAAAACAAAACAAAACATTGAATGCACATTTTAAATGAAAACGTCATTTATATAAAATTAAACAGAAGTTCAGTCATTAAGGTCTTTCTCAATCTCTAAGTTTTACTATGTGAACATTTCCACAGAAGTGTTCATTAAATGTTGATCGCAGAAGATTTTACTTGAAGTCCAATGGGGAGAAAGTGCAAAAGAAACCACATGTATTCAAAGAAAGGCAGCTGAAATAATTGCCACACAATCATTTCATTAGGAACACTTTTTAAAGCAGGAATAAAAGGATTGTGTTCCTAGAATTGGGAATGGCTGGTTGATTCAGTAAGATGAAACTACTGCATACGCAGAATGCAACTTTAATCTAGAAATTTTCAAGGCATACCTCAACTAGATGACAGGGTGCATGAATATTTAAGTTTGCTCTCCATATGCAAAGTCAAACAAGTAAAGTTTAACATAATTAGTTACAAACATACAAAGTTAATGATATCAAGCTGAAATACAACGAACTGGTGATAAACAAACAACTAAAAAATCCAAAATAGCACATACCATTGTAGGGAATTAAACTAATACCTTTGGTTGTTGCATCTATGCCTGTTTGGATTTTGTAAACTTCCCCACATCCATATCCAGATCTGACCACTTTTCAAGCTAAAGCAAGGAGAATTCCCTTTTTGTATACGTAGCATTCTCAACTGCTGATGATAAGTCACATGGGATACGTTGACCAACTAGATAGTCATGTACCACTGAAGAATGATTTACAAATTAAAAATAAATGATAATATATTCAACATTTAATATTTTCTGTTGTCAAACCAAGAAGAGTTCATCATTTACACTTTTTATAGCTCATTGGTATCTCTTTGGCCCTGGATAATAGCTGTTTGTGAACCATCTTCTGTAAATATTACCATACTAGATAGGTGTTCGGCATTTCCATTAGAGGTTATATTGCTGGAATTTAAAAGAGTGCTGCCTTGCAAAATTTCTTGAGGCTCATTGGTTTCTATCACAGTATGTGAATATACTCCAGACTCATCTTCCACCTCCTGTGGTAATCCTGTTACAATATAATGGGTTGCACAATCAGAGAAGTTGCTGGTAGAATCCTGAACCATGGCTTGAGCAATTTCCTCTGTGACAATGATCTGTGAAATTTCTCCACTGGACCCGACCAAATCCATGTGTCCACTCTGAACACTCAGAGTGTGGCTACCAGCTTCTTGCATTATTATCTGAGATCCTTCCCTAGACACCATATGCACAGTTCCTTCCTCATTCAAAATGACCTGAGTGACTCCTTCTTTCATCAGCTGGTCTGCAGCAGTAGTGTCACACACAGCAAACTGGAGGACTCCTTCAACCATCTTCTTGAAAGTTACCTGACTTCTCTCCTCAGATGCAATTATGGTAGATGGATGCACAACCTGTGTTACTACTTCCATGGACTCTCTTTCTTCACCAGTTTCTTGAACATCATGAGACATATCTGTTTCCTGGGACATGCTGTCTTTAGAAACAATGTCTTCTTCTGAGTTCGATTCTTGCATGGCTTCTTTATGATGAAGTTGTGCCCTGTCTTGGAGCTCTGCTTTGTTTTCTGCTTCACCAAGTTCTGTTACGGCGCAGAGCAAGGCATCCAGTGCAGAGGCAGATTCAGGTGGATGTACTCTGGCAACCACAGAGGGATCTAAAATTTCCTGTCTTATTATCTGTTGTACCATGGTATTACTTGGGTCTGATGCAGTCTCTATGGATACAGCATCTGTGGTACTGGCTCCTCCTAGAGGTCCTTCAACAACAACAACTTGTGTTTTCCCATCTGACAGTTGCTCCGTGAGCAGCTCTCCTGGAATCATGCTGCTCACATGAGAGCCATTTTGATTTGTAGTTATAACTTGCCCATCTTCAGTAATATGGACAACCCTTGCCACTTGTCCAGCCATTGCCAAGGTCTGAAGGGTAGCTGCAGCTGTTTCTTCCATTGAAGCATCAATTGCAAAATCACTATCATACCCTTGAATAATAATCACCTGCTGAACTTCCTCAGTGGATTGTGGATGTCTCCTGCCACTATGAAAGATCTTATCGTTCACTGGAGAAATTTCATCCAGGGCTGCTGTAGTAAAAGGACTGGTGGTTTCCACAAATGTAGCCCCCTGACCCTTCAGACGACATTCATAGGATTTGGAAACTATGCCTAAATGAAGGAAGGAAGGAATTGAAAGAAAGAAAGAAAGAAAGAAAGAAAGAAAGAAAGAAAGAAAGAAAGAAAGAAAGAAAGAAAGAAAGAAAGAAAGAAAGAAAGAAAGAAAGAAAGAAAGAAAGAAAGAAAGAAAGAAAGAAAGAAAGACGATTAATAATGTCAAAGCAAATCGTATACGAAATATATATATTTGGAATATTAAAAACATTAGTTAATGTATTAATGCATGGAGTATTTCTTTCAACTGCAACTTTTAACCTAAGGGACAGCTATGTCGTGTATTTTTTAAGAAAAAGGCGGAAGTACATTTTCAGCTGCTCATCTCTGACCAGACAAATGAATAATTTAGTAAAGGTTGTAGGTACAGGTTATAATTAGTTGTACCGTAGTATCCTTCAGCACTCTTCGGCCCATTAATGTTCTCATATTTATCATGTGCTATGCAGTCTCTGCTATCCAATACAGTACCCATCTTACTAGACACTGGCTTTTCTCTGTTCAGTACATAGCTATGACCTGACAGATCTATCAAGAAGTTAAATCACATATTCCAACCCGTGTAATGAATGTATGCAACTGAGTTTGAGATAATCCTGATTATCTCTAATACCACAAACAAAATGGCTGTAATCCTGCTCTGGGAATGAACAATGGGAATGATGTCGTCAGCAGTGGCAAATTAAAGGCTTGCTTTGGTGATTTTCTGGTGCAAGAGCACTGTGGGCAAGTCATCTCTATTACAATATTGCCAAAGGATGCTTCTAATAAGCAGCAATTTGCTGCTACTGATAATGTCATTACCACTGTGATGTTCAACAGGATTTCAGCCTTTAGAGCTGAACTACATGGAACATTCAGTACACAACACACATTTTAGAATTTTTCTTTTTCTTTCTTTCTTTCTTTCTTTCTTTCTTTCTTTCTTTCTTTCTTTCTTTCTTTCTTTCTTTCTTTCTGTCAGGTAGGCATTCAGTGTCCTATCTGGATGGGACATCATGCACATGGGAGGGAAGTTTAATTTTCCTCCCAACTCTTTTCCCTCCAAATTTACTCCTCTACGGGGGTGAAATATATAAATAAGAGAGAGATGTAATGGAGGTTCCCCTTTTATGAATAGTGGGCTTGGGAATCAAATGACAGCTGGAGGAATGTTTAACTTGAATTATATCATTACAGCCATAGGTCAGCCAATAGGAATGTTTAACTTCCATGCAATTTAGCCTTAATTCAGAGTGAGGTACTGTATCCTTACTTCTGAGTGAAGAAGACTTACGATCCTAAGCTGCATACTATCCATTCAATGTGTACTACAGGCTAGGCCTTAGTTTGTACACCTTTTATTAGAACCAAGATAAGTAAAGTTCAATTTACTTCCCAATGAAATCAGTGAAAAGTAAGTCCTGGGTGAATGAAATGTCATTGATTAAAGCAGCAGCTACATACAACTAACCTCCTTAGGATCCAATGCATTGCCCTTAAAATAGTCTCAATTTCAATTGAATGTAATATAGGATCAATTGAATATAATAGAGGACACTTAAAAGACTTGCAGAGTTCAAAACTGAAGTACATTCACAAGGTGTGCTTCATAAAGAACTGTGTTTCTGTGTTAATATATTAATTAAAGGAGTGTGACAGCTACTTCAAGTTTGCTAATGGGTGGTCTCAGCTCAAAGCATTACTATCCCCATACCTAAGTAAACCATTTCAGCACAGTGTGGTAGACAGCGCTCACTCCATATGAACTGCCACATCAGCAAACTAACACACCACATGCACCATCTACCTTGTATCACCCCCAAGATGTTACAAATACCCAGTCTTATTTCTGATCTAAATGCTGAGTTATATATATATCAGGATTTAATATATTAAATGAACACAGTTACAGTTGCTGAACATCTCTGCGGCCCCTGCTAAGATAAAATATTATAACTCATCCTTAAAAATGTAATCTTGAAATTACAAAGGCAAGTGGAAGCCTTAATGGTTATTTTTTGAAGAGAAGATTAACCATTTAAAGCTACCAGAAAGTTTTTCCAAGGCGTACAGCATGATTGATTTGCAATTCTTTGATGAATTCAATTTTGGCAAGCAATATTTATAAGGAAGCCCATACTGATGTGTATATCTTACAACCATACTGCTGTCTCACCCTCTGCAGGCAAGAACATATTCAAGGCATCCTAACTGGGAAAAGGGCAGAATGGAGAAAATCAGCACAAAGAGATAATTAAGAAAATAATCACAACTCATCCATGTTTCATAACAGAACCAATGTAATTAATTCTCTCAGGAGTCTGCCTTTGTTGACATGAAGCAAGATGAGCTTTGCAATGATATGGTCTCAAATCAAAACAGCGCCACAAATCCTATTTTTATGTACCTATCCGTCAAAATAATTCTGCAGATCAAAATCTTACACTGGATACACACGATGTGACATTGTGATATGCAGGACGTGGGCCAGAATGGAGTGGGAAGGGAAGAAGATAAAAGAAATATGTTCCTTCCGTTAGCTTCTGAGGTAAATGCGGCATCTGAGAATTTATGCATCTCCAGCCTTTACTCGGCAATTGAATGGGAAGCCTCTTGGGGGATGAGTTATCCTGTAAATTCCTTGCAGCACTGATAATTATGCCATTCTGACTGCTTGCTTAATCTATTTGAATCCAGAGGTGAGTTAAGCCACTTCCTGACCATTAAAGTAAACTACATGGGTAAATACTGCTGTCACTAAAGGGGTGTGATGGAGCTTAACTACACCAACATCTTAACCTCGGCTCACTGCAACCCCAGCTATTCCATCACAGTTCATAAATGCGATTGCAGGTCCATCTTTTGATTCAGCAATTTAATAACTTCGAGTGCTGTCAGTAGTGCTTTGAAAAATGGATCCTATAAAATGTAACAGCCTCAATCAGATTGTAAAAGATTCACCCACTGAAGATTCTTCCATTTCAGCTATAATGAATTAATGTTGAGCTGTGTAGAAGTTCAAGTGTCAGTTAAACTAATGGGAATCTGTACTGTAAGTTTAAATTTTAACTGGACCAAAAATTTATTGGGAACATCAACTTCAATTTTAGTGATCTTCATGGTAAATGTAATATGTGGATTTCCTTTGTTTTGAGAGGAGGGAACCTAACAGAAGAAATATGCAATTTTAAAGGTGCGTATTGAGGGCTAGTTATGGATAGCAATTTTGAATCCTGCTAGTCAACACATTTATAGTATTTTTACATTAGTTATAAATATGCAAAACCAAATGAAACAGCGTTGTTAAACTCTTATATATATATATTAAAAAATACAGCCAGGGCAGCACTTGTGGGGACTGGGAAGATTTGGTATGCTAAGTACAAAAGCCAAAGGCAGAACTATTAATATTATAAAGCTGCACTTGCTGCTGATGGCCTGTCATTACTAAGTGAAAAGGAACAGAAATACATGCTAAACTGACAAAACACAAAGATGCAACAAAGTAAGCCAGGGCTCGGTATGTGGGGGAAAGAAACCTATAGAGGTGTTTCATATCTACGGATACTGTGATCACAGAACTGGTTTCTTTCCAAGAATTATGCATTTTCAACAGATCCCTTATTTATCAGCTGGCATTTTTAAAGCCTTTCCTGTTTAAAAAACTGAAAATGTTAAGTATTTTGGAACACTGCATCTATATTTTCACATTTTATTCATTTTTAAAGGCCACCTACTCAGCAAAATGGGACGACAAGATACGCTTTGTTGTTTAATGTGATTCATAAAGAGTACAAACAAGGTTTAGCTCAGCTGTGTGTTTGAACCCAGGGACGGACTGCATTTTGTTGTGTTTCTATATTAGTTTTTGTTACAGTCTTCATTTCCCTGCCCCCTTGCAGAATAAGTACCTTATTCTTTTGTTATGCTCACATTTAATTAAAATGTACAGGATTTGTGCAGTCAACTCGAATGAAACAAATAAAACAAGGGCCCCCTCTCTTGAAGGCATACGTTGTGAATGAAAAATGTCATTACAGTCTAAAAAATTTTGCAGTAAACAGGGCCTACAGAGGGAAGTTTCCCCTGTAATGACATCCATAAAATACACAAATGGCACTTTTAGTACCATCCTGAATATGGCATTTTCTGTGCTCTACACACAATCTAAATGGTTTGATCATAGAGCATAATACTCCATTGGGTTTATAGAACAATCAATGTTCCATAAAATGATGTATTTATCCAATAGTAGGCTCAGCAGTTACTGGTGTATGACATTGTAGGACAGTGGCTTTGTACTGTTCAGCAGCACACATGCTGGCTGTAAAACTTATCTAACACTACTTCAACAACTTCATCTCATCTGTGTCAAGTAATTTGTTGAAGCCTCAGCTTGGTTTAAAAAAAAAACTTGTAATAAAAATTCATAGAATTTTCAAGAGAATGAAAGCTGATGACAATAGAAAGGTCACATTGTGTCTCCACTAAAGGGGTCAAGGGTCATTTGCAGTTCTAAAACAGAAAGTAGATTTCATGCATCGTGTAGCAGATAAAGATGGCATTAAAAAGACTTGTCTCCAAAAGTAATGCATAACATGTCAGGAAAGTCTGGGTTAATGCAATATTGCATGTAAACCTCTGCTTTTGCTTTTCTTGTCCTTAAAAGGGATGTGTTTGGGTTAAACATAACATGCTCATCAAAGTGAATTCAAGGGAATGGACTACTATATGATAGATGATGAAATGAGTGTTAATTTTTTTATATAACCTCTAAATACAGGAATTCTTCTAAAACTGTATATCTGATAGGCAGTATAAGGCCATCCGAAATGACATTGGCTCCTCTACATTTTGGAAAATATTTATGAAAAATAGAAAAAAATGCAAAGAATTACATATAGAATGCCAATGTAGCAGTACCATATATCTAGTAATGGAAATAACAGAAATTGTGTTTTCCCCCAAGGTCCCCTCGAAACTCAGGTGGGCATTTTACACATCATAAAGAAAAGATTCAAAAGGACATAAATGATCACAACATTTGCATTTCTTGATATAAAGAGATACAAATTTAGAAATGGTATTTCTAATAGAGATGGGATGTTCATATTAGTATCCATCAAGATACTAATATGAATATCCCATCTCTATTATTTGCATCCATCAGAATACAAATGGAAATATCCCATCTCTAATTTCTAATTTAACTAGAAATACAGTGTGCTGGCCCCATAGTGAGTTGTGACCAGGTAATCCATGTGCCTGCTTACTTTGGTTTTCAAGGATTGGAAACAATTGGTGTGCAATTGGACTTTGAATTCCCCTTCTTATGGTTGTCTGCATTTAAACTAGACTTGGATGGAGCAGCTTTTCAACCAGAAGACTATTCTCTGACAGCTCTTCATAGAGAGGACTGTCTTCTGAAAATTAACAGACAGATGGTCGCTGTATTCAAATTGGAGTGCCAAGGACTAAAGTAGGAAAGCCAGTTTCTCAGTTACTGAAATGGAAACACCTGATTTTCCTCCTCCCCATCTGTAAAGCCTTTGGACAGAAAGAAATGAGGGGTCTAAATCGGTAGTTGATAGGTTGGCTATTATCATTAGTGAAAAGAAATGGAAATCCTGCCCTGTGGCTGGATGATGAGCAAGAGGAATATCCAAAGGTTGTACAGTACATTTCACAGGTGCCTATTGATTATTTTTAATCAGGTCCGTTTCTGTCTGGAGCAATGGGACCAGAGGCTGAACAAGTAGGAAAATTCATGCATAAGTTTCTCTAAACAACATTTTTACAGAGACCTTTTCCATTGAGCCTCCTGCTGCCTTCAAGGTTGCTTTTGTGTGTGTTTGGGAACAAGAGAAGAATGAATTTCTTCTCACAATGTTCAGGATTCTGGCATATTTGTCACAATGCCAAGGAGCTAGGCATCAGTTCCATGGCTTATATACAAGCCAAAAAGCCAACTCACATGGGCAGAATAATTTACACTAGACTGAAACAGGTAGCAGCAAACTAGTTCATAGTAAGAATTTCAATCCTAAGGTAATTGTGAGAAGAACTTACATGAAACCAGGTCTCTTCTTTTGCTCTTCTTTATTATTGTGTAGGCCCATACAACCACTTGAGCATGTTGTTGTTATGTGCCATCAAATAGGAACCAATTTATAGCAACCTTAATAGGGCTTTCAAGGTAAGTGAGATATTTAAGAAATGGTTTTACCAGTTCCACTCCCCCAATGAGTTTCCATGATTGAGCAGGGATTTGAACCCAGGCCTCCTGAGTTCTAGTCTGTCTCTTTTTTCACTACCATGGGTACAGTCACTTGTATAGGTACTTCCTAAAGCTCAACCAAGAAAAATATTGTGCAAAACAGACTGTCATACTGGTTGTTGTGGGTTTTTTGGGCTCTTTGGCCGTGTTCTGAAGGTTGTTCTTCCTGACATTTCGCCAGTCTCTGTGGCCGGCATCTTCAGAGGACAGCACTCTGTGCTCTGGTGCAGTTTTTTGGGAGTTGAGTATTTATGGCTGTGAGATCAGCTTTTGCCCGTTTCAGGAGATGGGTGATTATGGTAATCAGTGTGTTTTTGTTGTGGGTATATTGTTGTGATAAGGAGGAGAGATTATCTGTCACTGTGATTGATGGGTGTCGTTAGCTGGTCTTTTTTGTGCAGTGATCACCGGTCCTTGTGGCTGGGTAGAGTTCGTTGACCTTTTGTACGCTGTATTTTTCAGTGCTTGGAGCCAAGTTTTGTTGAGTTTCAAACTTTCTTCTTTCTTGTTCAAGTTCTGCTTGTGTTTGTGGATTTCAATGGCTTCCATGTGCAGTCTAACGTAATGATTGCTGGTGTTGTCCAGTATTTCAGTATTTTGAAATAGAATTTCATGTCCTGCTTGTTTTAGGGCGTGTTCAGCTACTGCAAATTTTTCCGGTTGTTTTTTTCTGCAGTGTCTCTCATGTTCTTTGATTCTGGTGTAGATGCTTCGTTTTCTGGTTCCAAGATACAGTAGTGCCTCGCTTAACGGGTGCTCCGTTTTATGATGAAATTGCATAACGATGAAGTTTTTGCAATCGCAAAAGCGATTGCAAAACAATGTTTCCTATGGGGAAATTTCACTTTGCGATGATCGGTTCCCTGCTTTGGGAACCGATTCTCGCAAAACGACAATTTTCCTACAGCTGATCAGCAGTTTCAAAATGGCCACTGGGTAAAAAAAATGGCCGCCTGCTGTTTTCTGGGACGGATTCCTCACTGCACGGGCAGCGAAAATGGCCGTGCTATGGAGGATCTTCGCTGGACGGTGAGTTTCAAGCCCATAGGAACACATTAATCAGGTTTTAATGCGTTTCTATGGGTTTTAAAATTTCGCTTTATGATATTTTCGTTCTACAGCGATTTCGCTGGAACAAATTAACATCGTAATGCGAGGCACCACTGTATACCTCGCCAAAACTGCAAGGTATCTGGTACACTCCTGAAGTGGTGACGGGATCCCTTCTGTCCTTTGCTGACATTTGTTGTATTTTGTGCTGGACTTGAATACTGTTTGTAGATTGTGTTTTTTCAAAAGCTTCCCCATGTGGTCTGTGATCCCTTTGATGTATGGCAGAAATACTTTATTTGTGGGTGGCTGTTTTTCTTCCTCAGTTTGGTGTTGTTTTCTTGGTTTGATGGATCTTGTGATTTCATTTTTGGAGTAGCCATTTGCCTGTAGGGCCCAATTCAGATGGTTGAGTTCGGTGCTGAGAAATTCAGCTTCACAGTTCCAATTTGCACAGTCTACCAGTATTTTGATTATGCCTCTTTTTTTGCTGTGGGTGGTGGCTGGAGTTTTTATGTAGGTACTGGTCTGTGTGGGTAGGCTTTCTGTAGACCTTGTGTCCCAACAGGAGGTCAGTTTTGCGTACGACCATGACATCTAAGAACGGGAGTTGGCCCTCTATTTCTTTTTCCATGGTGAATTGTATATTTGGGTGGATGCTGTTGAGATCGTTTAGAAATTCTTCCAATTTTTCTTCACCGTGGTTCCAAATTGCAAAGGTGTCATCCACATATCGGAACCAGACTGTAGGTGTGAAGGGTGCCGAAGCCAGGGCCAGTTTTTTGAAATGCTCCATGTAGAAGTTTGCTATAACTGGGCTGAGGGGGCTCCCCATGGCCACTCCATCTGTTTGTACATAGAATTCATTATCCCACTGAAAGTAGCTGGTTGTTAGGCAGAGTTGGACAAGGGTCTTGATGTCTTCTGGAAAGATCTGCTGGATGAGTGTCAGGGTGTCCTTTATCAGTACCTTAGTGAACAGGGATACTACGTCAAAGTTGATCAGTCTGTCCCCAGGGTTGAAGTTTAGGGTGCTGATCTTACTTATGAAATGTCCTTTGAAGTAGGATGAGGTTTGTCCAATGTGGGTCTGTAGGAGGGTCGCTAGGTATTTGGCTAGTTCATATATTGGGGAGCCGATGGCACTTACAATGGGCCTGAGTGGGATTGAGTCTTTGTGGATTTTGGGGAGTACGTATAGTCTTGGTGGGAGAGCTTCTGTCTTGCAGACTGTCATACTGTTGTGCCAAATTTATCTCTAATTTAGGCGTGAATAATCTGTGTCCCTTCTGCTGTTGCTGGACTGCAACCCCATCAGAGATGATGGCATGTGTATACAGTGCAATAACATGTTGAGGGCCACTAGTTGCCCATCCTCACCCTAGCCCAGCCAGCCACACCAAAAGAGGTGATCTGTGGATCAGACCTTAAAGATACTGTTGTCCTGATAGAGATGCCATTCAGGTACCTTAATTCAGGTACTCTTGATGGAATATACAGTATAGAGAGTACACCGATATCTCAACAAAGTAGAGACTATGAGTTGTAACAGCATGACAAAGGACTTAAATGCCGAGACCAAACCAGATGCAATGCACTCACAGCACACTTGTGGAGACCCAAGACCATCAGCGAAACTTTCTCGTAACAACATCTGGATTCTGTTTTAAAGCATTTGTTCTTGCAATCCTGCCAGTGTTTGAACATGTTATGGGCTGCATGCTTAAACAAGAGGGGACGGCTAGATAACTTTATAACAGCCTTGTGTTCTGAATAATGACCAGTGCACATGCACATTGGGGGAGACACTCAAGGACCCCACTCCAACAGGGAGAACAGTGACCTTAACACACATATTAAATGTTTTTCTCCTCCTTATATTAGACTGTACAGAATAATATATATTGATGTTTCTGTGTAAATAATTTATAATAGCAATAGAAAAAACAACAAATAATAATTTACAAAAGAGTGTTACACTTTCTAAGTAATTCAACTGAAAACAGGGTGTGTGTGTGTGTGTTTGTGTGTGTGTGATGTTTAACTTGCATAGTTTCCCCCCTGTTGGTGTGCTGAAAACGATTACTGTCATAACTCGCTAGTCATATCTGCGCTTTGTTTATAAATGGAAACACGTTACACTGTATTGTCACATCTTTCCAGAGGAAATTATAGGAAATAACCATTTGTCTTCATTGCAGACACTTTCTTATGTATGGAAGAAAACAAACCACTATTCAACAACTGCACAGAGGCACCATTAAAATCAGATTTACAGTAAACAGAACCTGCAGCTGGGGTAAAACACTAACTGTTAGTATTTTAATTATCAGTGATGCTTTTGGAAGTCTAACATCTGCTCACAGCCAAACGACAGCAGCTGCTTGTGTACACTTAAAACAATGTGAATTTTGTCTATAAATATTAAAACATATCGTATGTTATGTGTTTATTGCCACCATTCTCTTATTAAGCTAGTCATGTCTGCAGGGCATTTAAAACTCTTTCGTTGTTGTGGCAAATTCATAAAGGGCTGACCCCTTCAAAAGAATGAGAGTCAAAGACAGCAAAAATTCTAGAGCCTGTAAATTGAAAATGTTTAGAGATAGTAGTAGAGGTCACTCCACTATCAAAATGCTGCCACTGGATGCTTAGAAAACATCAGCAGTAAGTTCTGCTTATTGTGCTCCTAAGCAACTTCAAGGGCAGGACTCCTCAGAGTATAGTTTGTGTACAGGCACAACGGTGTATATTTTTTTAGACTTTTAGCATATAAACAGAAATCACCTGTTCTGCAATATCAGGCCTAGTTGTATGTCACTGGTCCACGTTACAAAACATTAACAGTGTGCATTCATGTTTAGCTATCCATAGGATGCACAGTAAAACTTTAATAACCAAACAATCTTTTCTTTTCTTTTATTTAAATGCTAGAGTACAGATTGTGAAGACAGAGCAGCTGCCCTGTAAGGAGTTGTTAATAAAAAGAACACTGGGGAACTAGTGAACATTTTTATAATTGAATTGTATTTAAATGAGGGGCAGGAAAAGAATTGCATAACTAATAGTCACAACACCAATCTATGGTTATCTCTTAAGAAGAAAGACCCATGAAGTTCAGTGGGGGGTTTACCTCCAGAAAACTAGCCCAAAGATTGCAGTGTTAATCGTGATCATGACTTTATCAAAGGAGATAGAGTAATAATGAGAGCACTTCATATTATACTATTAATTGCAGAAGTATAGAGCAAGGCCAGGGTACTGAATCTTGATTCCTTTAATACAACCTCTTTTGTTGATTCATTTGAGTCTAATTTTATTGCTTTGATGTTAGTGAACTTATTATTTTTTTTGACATGCTTTAAATAGCACTGGGTCAGGTAATAATAAAATCAGTTCAATATATTTTTAAAGCCTATAAAATAAAATAGTAGCAATTAATAATAGAACAATTAAGTTTGGAACAAAATTCATGTCCTAGTCAATGCCAGCTGGAATAGTAAGCTCCTAAAACAGCATCTAAAAAGCCAGCACCAAATGGGTTTGCTAATCTTTGCAAGCAAGACATTTCCATTAGAAGGGTATCTATCGTGCACCATGCATGTCTTATCTCTTGTATTTACCAACTAGCTATATAAGGCAATGCTGTCGTTTGGAACATAACTTAAGCACGTAAAGGTATTCACAATGGGAGGAGAAATTTTCCAAGATGGAACCCATGTACAGGTATCTTCATAGTTATATGATGTCCCCTCTAGATGATTCCTGCCAAAAGGAAAATTGTTGCATTTTCAAGGCTAGTTCTAATTCTGGACACTTGTGCTTCAGTAGTCTAAGCTGAAGGTAACTTAGTCATGTACATCAGCAGATCATCCATGTCCAGGAGCAGCCATTACTGTATCTGTTCACGTTTGATAAATTAAAAAGTAACTGCATAAACTTCCCAGATTTTCTCAGAAAAAATGCTGCACATACACTGAGCACTTGCTCTCTGAATCTCCACAACAGGAGAATCATTACCTCTTTGTCCAGGTCCCATCAACATTTAGTTACCATCATCCACTCCCATCAACGTTTGATGATTCCCAGAACACAAATTCTACGAGGTGGGTCAAAATGAGACAGTGAGATTAAAAACACAGACAAGAGAAAGACTGACAGAAAGACAGGCAGGAGGAGCCATTGTTCAGTGAGGTGTTGTTTCTTGAAGACTGCAGGCTCAGCCCCTGGCATTTTTAACCAAAAGAAGAAGGTAGCAATGGACACATTTATATTCTACTTTGTTTTAATATATAATTGAAACATCATCTTCTTCAGCCACGTGTCCAGCCCCATCCTCCTCCACATGTGTCTAGAGCAGGAAACCTGCTGTACTCATGTAGGTCCTTATGAGACACAGAGTTCTGAATTGCTTGGGGAACCTATATGAAAGTAGCAGGTTCCCCACTACACATTCAAAATGAAGGTGATCCCGGAGACTGCGCCATGATCTGATAGCTCTCTTCATCCTCTATGTTCCATTAGGACAAAATGTGTAGTGGGGAGACTTCAAAATGTAAAGGCCAAGGGACCACTTATGAGATTGCTACAAACCATGGGAGCAAGCACACATGTGACCTCAATGTCCTCTTACATTGTGTGGGGGATCTGAATGCCATCCATTGCTCACCTCATCACACATACATTTGCACTAAGGACATAGTGTATGTCCTAATGGAATATAGAGGATGAAGAGAGCTATCAGATCATGGTGCAGTCTCTGTGATCACCTTCATTTATATAGTCTCTGGGATCACTTACGGTAATAACTTTAACTGAGACACTTTAAAGACGAGGGCCAGGATCCTATTTGTCCTTTACACAGATGGGAGAAGCCTGTTACAAAGGCCGGAGGTGGCACATCTCCACTCCCTTTGCAACCTCCAGAGCAGAGTTTTGTATGGCTCAGCAGGCTGCAGGAGGAAAGAGGGGAGAGCCTCCCACTATAGGCATCCATAGGGGCTGTGTGGGAAAGGAAGGAAACGGACTTCTTTCAGATCATCTGATGGATTTTTCCCCCCAGCAGCCTAAGAACTCAACAACCACGGCTTAGAATTTGAGCTCATGCAGAATGCCTTCATAAGTAAATTCTACAATATCATTTACCTCAAAATTTTAGAAAGCTTGCAAAAGTTGGCAGGTTTTTAAAGCAGAACCTTGGTTTTATCCTGCAATTCTTCATGCTCTTTTACATTCCCCTGAGTGTTTTGTTTTACCTAAGACTTCAGTTAAAAAAATATAGAAACTGATAAAAGTGTGTATGTGTGTGTGTGCGCACACACACACACACACACATTTCTATAATATATAATATTCTATAATATATAGACTATTATATATAATATAATATATATAATATTCTATTACACACACACACACACACACACACACACACACACACACACACACACACACACTTCTACTTTGTAAGCTATAAAAGAAATAAAGTGGGCTAAAGAATTTGGAATAAAGGCATGGATAAATTATTACAGTTCACAGATATTAAGTTAATGGAAGCTGACACTATATGACTACCTCCAGGGCAGTCCAACTGGACAAAACAAGTCAAGAGTCACATGGAACAGAAATATTTTTAGGAAAGTCATAGTGAAAAGCATGTTGTAAAAAAGTTGCATTCTAGTATCTTCAATCATGTTTCAGCGGATTGTGGGGTCACTGTTCACCTACCTTAGATAGTATATAATCATGGGGCAGTCTAGATGGGTTTTTTTCATTATGAAAATATATGGTAGGCAATTAACACTTTCTACAGAACTGAATGGTGGATTAATCCTTCAGTTCAGAGGAAAAGAAATTAGGACAGATCAGGGGGAATTTAAATAGGAATGGATATTTTGAACATGCAGGTGTCACTGCTGGGAGTGTTCTTTGTCAACATTCCTGTATGGATGTTCATGAATGAAGGACTGTGTTGTCGACTGACTTTCTGAACCTGAAGAGGGAAATTGTCTACAGATAACATTTATGTACTATGCTATCTTTTAGTAACCTTCTTTTCACAAAAGACAGTTTCCACATTCTGTTAGGAGTCAGCGCTAAGTAACCCAGTGATGTTATCTGCACTTCTGAATTGGACCTTAGTTTTCTAGAGATCCTTAAAAAACAAAAAATCTGACTTTGATACAGAGAAACAAGACATGCTTTGCTGCAGTAAGCATCCAATTAACTTTTGTCAACAGTGTGTTTCTGAACTAAAAGCATGGCCAAATATGTGGGGCTTCGTTGCCTTATTTTGCTACCTGACAAAGCATTAGGAATAGATGCCAATCAAATGGAAAAAGAAGGGGAGCTTATTTTCTAGCATTAGTAGTGAACAATCCTTGCCAACTTGTCATGTCTTTTCACTGCCAGTCTGTGAAATGTGGTGCTTAAACACATTCGTTAACACTGACATGCTTTTAAACACCATTTAGCAGCTTGTTTCAAATGAATTCATTGCCTCTGAAAAGCAAATTAGCTAGAGATGGTCACACATGGCAGGGGCTTGGCTGACCACAGCCAGCAGACATGTTATCTCAGAAAAGAGCTGTTTTGTTAATGTCTGTTTTCTTCTGAATTTTTTCTCCACCTGTCCAACTAGTCTTATCAAGTTCACTGTCAAGTCTTGGCTATCAAGTTCATGAGAAGTGGGATATTTCATTCAGACAATACCCCTTTGTTGTTAAGGAGGGGGACTGTCTGAATCCATACACAGCTTCCTTGGGGCCCAACTTCAGATAAAGTGTCACAGCTTACTGAAGAGGTAGATGACCTATCCAGCAAACTGTGGTGTTTTACAAGCCTTAATTTGTAGGGCACAGGCTGTTGTGGGGCAGAAGGTTCATTTGAGACTTCTCCCTAATGCCGCATGCTTCTCACAGTACCTCAGGTGAGCTGACATGGCCCCCTCCTTGGGAAAGCCTCACACATGTGAGACTGAGGGGAACTGCTTAAATAAACCTACTTATTACCCATATTGTATTTGTAATGGGATGTGACTTATTTTTCTACAAAATCAGCAGTATGCATGAGGAGGCACAATGCCTTCGACACCAATGGAAGGGAAATGGCATGACAGGAGTAGCAGGTTTCCACTGATTAAAGAGCCCTTACTTGGATTCTATGTTGTGTACCACTGACATGGAATGAGCAATCTTAGTAGGAACTTGTTATTGAATTCCAATTGGCTGCTGCAATTGGCTGTTCCACTGGCACAGGTATGCAACAGGATTTTGTCCAGTATTATCTGTACAAGATAGCAGTAGCTCTCCAGGCTTTATCTGAACAGGCTCATGATTGAACCTAGGATGTTCTGCATTCAAGGCATGCACTCTGCTGATGAACTGTAGCCCTTTCCAGTGATGCAGGCATCCATGATGGGGGCGGCTGGTCTCTTGCAGGATCTTTTGGGGGTATGTTTTTATGTATGTAAGCCGCCCCTTCATGGGTTGCTGCCTTGTCGTGGTGAAGGGGCTTGAGTAACTCAGAGAAGCTATGGGCTATGACATGCAGGGACACCCAAGATGGACAGGTCATAGGGGAGAGTTCCAACTAAACGCAATCCACCTGGAGTGGAAAATGGCAATCCACTCCAGTATCTTTGCCAAGAATGCCCCATGATCAGAAACAAAATGCTAAAAGATATGACGCTGGAAGATGGGACCCTCAGGTCGAAAGGCGTCCAACATACTACTGAGGAAGAGCGGAGGACAAGTACAAGTAGCTCCAGAGCTAATGAAGTGGTTGTGCCAAAGTCAAAAGGACGCTCAGCTGTGGACGTGTCTGGAAATGAAAGGAAAGTCCAATGCTGCAAAGAAAAATACTGCATAGGAACCTGGAATGTAAGATCTATAAAGTTGGATGTGGTCAAACAGGAGATGGCAAGAATAAACATTGACATCCTGGGCGTCAGTGAACTAAAATGGACAGGAATGGGCGAATTCAATTCAGAAGATTATCATATCTACTATTGTGGGCAAGAATCCCGTAGAAGGAATGGAGTAGCCCTCATAGTCAACAAAAGAGTGGGAAAAGCTGTAATGGGATATAATCTCAAAAATGATAGAATGATGTCAATATGAATCCAAGGCAGATCTTTCAATATCACAGTAATCCAAGTTTATGCACCAACCACCAATGATGAAGAGGCTGAAATAGACCAATTTTATGAAGATTTACAACACCTTCTAGAACTGACACCAAAGAAAGATGTTCTTCTCATTCTAAGGGGCCTGGAATGCTAAAGTAGGGAATCAAGAGATAAAAGGAACAACAGGGAAGTTTGGCCTTGGAGTTCAAAACGAAGCAGGGCAAAGTCTAATAGAGTTTTGTCAAGAGAACAAGCTGGTCATCACAAAGACTCTTTTCCAACAACACAAGAGGTGACTCTATACATGGAAGTCACCAGAAGGGCAATACCGAAATCAGATTGATTATATGCAGCCAAAGATGGAGAAGCTCTATACAGTCAGCAAAAACAAGACCTGGAGCTGACTGTGGCTCTGATCATCAGCTTCTCATAGCAAAATTCAAGCTTAAACTGAAGAGAGTAGGAAAAACCACTGGGCTGGTCAGGTATAATCTAAACCAAATCCCTTATGAATATACAGGGAAGTGAAGAACAGATTTAAGGAACTCGATTTGGTGGACAGAATGCCTGAAGAACTTTGGATAGAGGCTCGTAACATTGTCCAGGAGGCAGCAACAAAAACCATCCCAAAGAAAAGGAAATGCAAGAAAGCAAAGTGGCTGTCCAACGAGGCCTTAGAAATAGCAAAAAGGAGAAGGGAAACAAAATGCAAGGGTGATAGGGAAAGCTACAGAAAATTGAATGCAGACTTCCAAAGAATAGCAAGGAGAGACAAGAGGGCCTTCTTAAATGAACAATGCAAAGAAATAGAGGAAAATAATAGAAAAGGAAAAACCAGAGATCTGTTCAGGAAAATTGGAGATATTACAGGAACATTTTTTTTTGCAAAGATGGACATGATAAAGGACAAAAATGGGAGGGACCTCACAGAAGCAGAAGACATCAAGAAGAGGTGGCAAGAATACACAGAGGAATTATATCAGAAAGATTTGGATATTCCGGACAACCCAGACAATGTAGTTGCTGACCTTGAGCCAGACATCCTGGAGAGTGAAGTCAAGTGGGCCTTAGAAAGCTTGTCTAACAACAAGGTTAGTGGTGGTGATGGCATTCCAGTTGAACTATTTAAAATCTTAAAAGATGACACTGTTAAGGTGCTACACTCAATATGCCAGCAAATTTGGAAAACTCAACAGTGGCCAGAGGACTGAAAAAGATCAGTTTACATCCCAATCCCTAAGAAGGGCAATGCCAAAGAATGCTCCAACTACCGTACAATTGCACTCATTTCATACGCTAGCAAGGTTATGCTCAAAATGCTACAAGGTAGGCTTCAGCAGTATGTGGACCGAGAACTCCCAGAAGTACAAGCTGGATTCCAAAGGGGCAAAGGAACTAGAGAACAAATTGCTAACATGCGCTGGATTATAGAGAAAGCCAGAGAGTTCCAGAAAAATATCTACTTCTGCTTCGTTGACTATGCAAAAGCCTTTGACTGTGTGGACCACAGCAAACTATTGCAAGTTCTTAAAGAAATGGGAGTTCCTCACCACCTTATCTATCTCCTGAGAAACCTATATGTGGGACAGGAAGCAACAGTTAGAACTGGATATGGGACAACTGATTGGTTCAAAATTGGGAAAGGAGTATGGCAAGGCTGTATATTGTCCCCCAGCTTATTTAACTTATATGCAGAATACATCATGCGGAAGGCTGGACTGGAGGAATCCCAAGCCGGAATCAAGATTGCTGGAAGAAATATCAGCTACCTCCGATATGCAAATGATGGCAGAAAGTGAGGAGGAATTAAGGAACCTTGTAATGAGGGTGAAAGAGGAGAGTGCAAAAAACGGTCTGAAGCTGAACATCAAAAAAACTAAGATCATAGACTCTGGTCCCATCACCTCCTGGCAAATAGAAGGGGAAGATATGGCGGCAGTGACAGATTATACTTTCTTGGGCTCCATGATCACTGCAGATGGAGACAGCAGCCACAGAATTAAAAGACTCCTGCTTCTTGGGAGGAAAGCGATGACAAACCTTGACAGCATCTTAAAAAGCAGAGACATCACCTTGCCAACAAAAGTCCGCATAGTCAAAGCTATGGTTTTCCCTATAGTGATGTACGGAAGTGAGAGCTGGACCATAAAGAAGGCTGACCGCCGAAGAATTTATGCTTTTGAATTGTGGTGCTGGAGGAGTCTCTTGAGAGTCCCCTGGACTGCAAGGAGAACAAACCTATCCATTCTAAAGGAAATCAAACCTGAGTGCTCACTGGAAGGACAGATCCTGAAGCTGAGGCTCCAATACTTTGGCCATCTCATGAGAAGAGAAGACTCCTTGGAAAAGACCTTGATGTTAGGAAAGTGTGAGGGCAAGAGGAGAAGGGGACGAGAGAGGATGAGATGGTTGGACACTGTCATCGAAGCAACCAAAATGAACTTGACACAACTCCGGGAGGCAGTGGAAGATAGGAGGGCCTGGCGTGCTCTGGTCCATGGGGTCACGAAGAGTCGGGCACAACTAAACGACTAAACGACAAAGCCGCCCTGAGTAGACCTTATCTGGGGGGGGGGGTAAAAATCTAATAAAATTAAAGTAAAGTACCAATATGGTTTGGTTTCATTTTCCTGTACTTATTAGCAGCCTGTTATGGCTACTTTAATGATCAACCAAGTGATATTCTGTGTTGAGAGTTTCCTTTACTCTTTCCCAGATCAATACTTACTCATTCCCTCTGAATTTACCACAAAATAGAGCATAGATACATCCGTGGCTGACAGCATTTTTGTATGTTGCGTTGGGAGTGATGGTAGATGTGTGGAGGAATGGAAGAAAATATTAAACACACAGTTCTTCCCCAATCTTCAGAGCACAACAATTTCATACGCTGTGCCCACTTTGACTTATAGGATTGCATTCTAAATTTCAAAACTTGTAGAAATAGAGACTAGTAATCTAATAGGGGATCCAGTCTAGCAATGAATTCCATTTACTTCAGTGAAGGAAGCTACATGGCAGCCTAGATTATGTCTGGGTTTAGTACACAAATACGGTGCAGGGCTGGTTTAAGAAACAGCTATGCAATATGGATGCTTTTTAACCACCACATATCCCTTTCCCAGCAACACATGCCAACAGAAAAAAAAAAAAAAATTACTGCAGGCTGAGAAACTCCCTTTGTTTCCTATGCCTTGTTTTTTGCTTTAATAAGTAGATATTTGCAGCATGTCAATACCTTTGCCATCATAAACCACCAGAGAGGGGAGACAGAATACAGCTGCCCACTTATAAGCAGAAGAACTTCCACAATGAAAGGGACAGGTTCTTTATGACCTGCAGTGACAGGCAGGCAATTTTCCAGACAGAATTTAAGGTGTTGTTCTTAACCCCTGAAGTACAAAATGGTTCAAGTGGCTTTTCTTGCTACAAAATACTCTTGCAACTGCTGTCAACAGAAGAACACAAGCTATTGACACCTTGGCATCCCATTCCCCCCCCCCCTCAAATATATATCTTCCTGGACTAGTTTGGGTAATAAACTCCCTATACTAAGAAGATTCAGATAATTTGTCACTAGAACCACCAACTATAAAACAGTCCTTCCTTTGACTTCCCTAAAAAATAAAATAAAAATTATACTACGGATCTGTAGATTAATGGGTTGTTCCAGGCATTTCAACTCTAATGTATTTTTCAGGAAATGTACTTAGTCCTTTGTGATTTCAAACAGAATTATTCCTGTTAAATGTGAATGTAAATGTACAAAGCACTTAAACAAACCATGTTTAAACTTGTTGGTTCCTCAGATGCAAATATTGCACATTAAGCAGGGAACACCCATTCATGAAAATAATGAAAACGGACACCAATGTAATAAAATCATTACATGTTTATGGATTCTGGAACTTAACACAAACCATCCCCTTGTGTCCTTATACAACTGATTAAATGCTTCTGTGCAGTTTCTTTTTGATCTACAATCTTTATACCACACTTTAGGTGCACAGTTTTGTGCTTTGAAAGATTGCTAGAAGCAGTTGGGGAAGAAAAGCAAGAAAAGGGCATGAATTGGCAAAGAACCAAGTATGACAACTGGGGACATGGGGCACAATAAGGCAAGTAGTGAGATAAACTGTAGCTTATGGACTCTACCAGCAAGAATTTGCAAAACAGTCACATGGGAAGCACTGTGCAGAAACAAAAGGCAATAATAACACAATTGGGCGTTTTTTTTTGTTGTTGTTTTAGAAGGCAGCCACAGATGGGTCTGTCATACTGCATGCTTCCTTTTTAGGAAACCTCTGCTACTGTCACTTTGCATCATGCTTGCAGACAAAGGAAGCTACAGGCTTAAGTGCAAGAGGGCAAGGAACTGCCAATTAAGTATGTGAATGCCCAGAACTGAGCCAGAAATTTTAATATGTTCTGTTTGATCAACTGGCCGCCTGGAGTTTCAGTTAAACAATATGTTCTGTAGATTTCTTGTACGTACTCTTTGATTTCAGTGGTAAGTTTTATTTTTAGTTAGATGACATCACAGCAACATAAAACCTTCAAATGAAACCCCCATTTTCTGTAAGCAGATGCCTTCTTTTCTGGCATCCAGAAAACTGAGAGAAAGACATCCCACTTTTATAGCAATCCAATGAAAAAAGTGAGCACCCAGTTGCTGCATGTGCACATATTACAAATGAAACAACTAATTTATTATTTCCCTACAAATCATCAGTTTAACTCAAAAACATAAAAACAGATGCTGTCAGGTTGAGTTAGAGATGCGGCCCACTCAAGAGAATATCCTCCCAATTAGGCTACTACAAGTAAACAATTTCTTTACCGAAATGATTTACAGAAATGACCCATAAATTACATTCTTAGCTTACCCCATCCTGAAAGTTTAAAGTGTGTCATGATATTTTTAAAAGCACTGCCATAAAGACCAATCAACCCTGAGTGCTCACTGGAAAGATAGATGCTGAAGCTGAGGCCCCAATACTTTGGCCATCTCATGAGAAGAGAAGACTCCCTGGAAAAGACCCTGATGTTGGGAAAGTGTGAAGGCAAGAGGAGAAGGGGATGACGGAGCACGAGATGGTTGGACAGTGTCCTTGAAGCTGCCCACATGAATTTGAGCAAACTCCAGGAGGCAGTGGAAGACAGGAGGGGCTGGCGTGCTTTGGTCCATGGGGTCACAAAGAGTCGGACACAACTTAACTAAATAACAACAACCCCCCCAAAAAAACCCAACACCACACAAAACAAAACATTTACAGGATGTGGGGGGAGGAGAGACAAATCCCATGTAAGCAAACCATCTCCTCTTTTATTTTCTGAAAGACACTACAATGACAGCTTAAAGAAAAAGTCATTGGAAAGATAGCCTCGCGGATCTCTGGCAAGTTTTGGGGGAAAGTCCACCCACAGAATTGTTAAATGCATACATGTTTGGACTGAAAGAATACAAAGCTGAATGCCTATTGTTTTGTTTTCCTCCATGGGAAACTAAGTGTTTTTCTTTTTTATTTTCTTTGGAAACATTGACAAGACACACTTTGGAAATAAAACTAGCTCAACAGTTAATGACACCCCAGCAAGAGCAATATCTTTCCATGAATTCCTATTGTTTAGCTATCTACACTCACAAACATATATGTGCACTCAGCCTATAAATTTAAGAAGTATAAAACAAGAGAATTACCACAGAAGGAAAGCATTATAAAAGAGATCGCTAGAAAGTATGGAAGAAAATGAAGTAATGGCCCATGGAAAGTGCCCACAAAGAAAAAACGCTCCCCACCCCCGATCAGGCTGCTGGTTTTGTGTGACTAAAGTGACATGGGGGGTAACAAGGTGAGTGTAGGCCCTTTATCAGGTACAGTGATTAGGACTATTAATAAAAGGTGAGTCTCCTGACAGCTGTCCTCTGCTCCAGATCTATAAAGGCCTTGTGGGAGGTTCAAGAACCAAGGCTGCATATCATGTACTGCCGGTTTACAGTTATGTTGATCCTTCTCCCAAATCTGGTTGCAGGCAAACTCTTTAGAGCTTAGTTGATACGAAGTATAATATCTCCCTGCAATATAATGTAGCGGTTTACTCTCCTTGAGGTGGATGAATCTTTAGAGTTGTTTTTGAAGTTATCTATGGGCCTGGGAAGATGTCAGCCTCACTTATGAGGTCAGGTAGCTGAGCTGAAACAAGACCGCAAGCATCTCCACAGAGGCCCAGGTATGCTTGCAAAGGCTCCAGTATATTCCATGAAGGACAGCAGAATGGATATAAGGCATGTGACAGAGTCAGCTAACTGTCTTGAATCAGAAACCTTGGAAAAGTATTTAGGAAAGGGTCCTCTTTCCAGTACACTGGACTGACTAGATTCAAGAGTAGTCAAGAAACTGTCCTGTTTGAAAAACAAATCTGAGCAAAATATTATGTCATTTGACTGGGAGGTGGCCCATTGTTTTTACTAGGCTCAAAGCCCTGATAGCTTAGGTGGCACTGAGCAGCAAGTTGCATCCATGGAGAAGACAGAACACAGTAACTAGACACAGCAGGCTCCAGTTGGACTGATATGGGAAGCCCACTGGGCTATAATAGCCCACTGACCATCACAGGATTCTGCTGCAGACCAGCAGAGGGAAGACTCAAACTTACTTTGGTTTCAACAGCCCCAGTAGTGCTGGTAGGAAGGCATGCTGGTTCTGCTACCAAATTTCCAGTTTGAGACCCCTGGTGTCTCATAGCCATGAACCCTTGGTAAGGCACAAGGTTTGTTATTTTCTCTTCCTTTAGGCCCTTAAAAGCTTGTACAAAAGGCCCAATGTAAAGCCGGTGTGTTTACAGATAGACGGATCTATACTGAAAACTGTCCCAGCATTGTAGCTGCCATGACACTAAAATGGAGTGAATTTTGCATTTGGAAGTTCATGGGTCCCTATATGACAATTTGTACCCTGAAAAGTTGAATCAGGATTTTTGTATGCAGCTCCTCTCTCATTTCCTCCTCCTCCCCTTTGAAAAGCTAGTACCACACTGTGTGTAGGGTTACAGTTGCAAGCTCAAGCCTGACAAAAACCTGCTTCTGTTTTAAAAGCTAATTGTCACTGCAGAGCAATTTTGAAGCAAAGTGGTGTGCTTGGTGCTCTCATTTGCATGACAATACCCAGAATGCTCTTGCAGCTTCACAGCTATTTCATGGAAGTGCTGATGATGTGTCTGAGCTTTGGGAATAAACCCTCATACACGTCTGATTTGTATGTGCTTTACATTCTATTCTACAATGTGGTTTTAAAGGAGTGGGAAGGGAAATTAAAAGAATTAAGGACACACAACATTACAAGTGCAGCCTGGCCAATCATCGTTTGCTGCTAGTGGCAATCCAAACAGTGGTTGGTGGGGTGGCAAATTTCTAAGAGCCATTGATTAACTGATCAGCAGGTTCCCCTGTGAATATTTTCTAAGTGCTGACATTAGTCATCTAGAGCTCTGTCAAGAGAGCTGTCACAATACATTAACTATCAATTAGAAAAATGAAACAATTAACTTCTAACATGCTGAACCAAACCAATAAGAAAACAGTTGAACAAATCTCATTTTATTCATCCTGTCTCGCACACTCACCCATACTGTGCTTGTTGCATAAAATAAATTCACTACATTCATTTAATTCGCAGAATATCTCAGAGTGGTCTATTGTGTGGATTTCACTGCTGAGATGCTGTAACGCTAATTGTCAGTTCCCACTGATCAAAGTAATTTGGTTGAATAACTGGTTTACATACTATATCTTATTTTCCCCACCCTACCCCCAAAAAGAAGTTGGGTGGATAAAAGTGTTATTAAAAAGAGATCATTTGAAGAGGAGGAAGTATTTTCATGATCACCTCAACTTTGTGTCAGTGTAACATGGAAAGGATTTTTTTTTCTACAATAAACAGTGTGAGAAAATAACACATTGTTGACCATATGAAAAACAGGTACATCTTGCAGAATTGTTATGTGGGAGAGTGGTTGCAGTTCAGGTTTAGTATATATGCTTTTCAAAATGGCAAACGGTACATTTTTTAAAATTTGCCATTCCCCTTAACTTGTTATGTGCCATCAAGTTGCTTCTGACTCATGGTGATCCTATGAATGAGTGATCTCCAAGAGGTTCTGTCCTCAACGGCTTTACTCAGTTCCTGCGAGTTCAAGTGTGAAGCTTCTTTTAGGGAGTCAGCCCATCTCATATTTAATCTTTCTCTTTTCCTGATGCCTCCCACCTTTCCAAGCATGATTATCTTTTCCAAAGAACACTGCCTTCTTATGATGTGCCCAAAGCCTCAACTTCTACATTTTTGCCTCAGAGATAGTTCAGGCTTGATTTGATCCAGGGCCCACTTGTTCATCTTTCTGCCAGTTCAGGGTATCGACAAAGCTCTCCTGCAGCACCACAGCATCTTCTTTACTACTTCCTAAGTATTTGTTTGGTAAATCGTTGATATGAGTTGATTGATTGTCTTTCATGTTATTTTTCTATTACTTCAAATACAAAATAAATGTTCACCACAACTGTCAAGAATCTTTGATATTTTAAAAAATTTCATCTCCTACATTATTTTATTTTTAAGGCAATTAACGAGCATGATATTAATCAAACTTCCAAATGCTAAGGTTTTAATTCTGTTTCTATTATTCAGAACTTTTTACTATAATATCAGTGTGCATGTTTATTCGGAGTTAAATCCACAGTGTTTAATGTGGCTTGATTCTGTGCTCTTAGGACTTCAGCCTTACTCAATGAGCTGCAATTTTTAAGGCTTCTGTCAAGTTCCAGAGAGTAAAAGCTGTACTAACAAGGGTCAGTTTCTCAGACAATGTCTGTTCAGCAGGGCTCATGGAAGACTAAAGCAATTAATTTTCTGCAGTTTCAGAAAAATAACCTCCGACCACTTTGGAAAAACTACCCAGCTTGTTAGTTAACCAATCATACTTCCTATTTTTTTCAGTACATAAAAAATAATTAAACAACCATCAATTTACCTTTGTATGAAATCTTTTTAAAAAAACTGGACTTCCCTGCAGGGAGTCTACCAAGCTTTGGTACCAGACCCTGTAGCCTTGCGGACACACCTCATTATCTATTTGATTGAGGTTGCCCAGTGCGAAAAGAAAAGTGCTTTGCGCATGCTCCGAGATGCCATTACATGTAACTTCATTTTATATATTTCAGGCCTGAGCCCAAGACCCTCCTCGCACCAAAAAATAGAGATTAGAACAAGCCTAGGTAAAACAGGAATCATTCCATGGATCTGAAATAAAAGTTCCTTTTGAAGTATTAACCCTCATGTTGGAATGATTTCAACAATCAACTGTAAGGACTAAGATGTGATATCAGTGCTACAGAATTCTACTTAACCTTTCAGTTGAATGCTGCCCTTTAAACTACAGCATCCACCTATTCCACAGTTTAGGCTTTTGTGGAAAAATTATTCTCAGCTGTTAATTGAATTAATTAAGGAGACTGTTATTCCTCTGAAAGAAATGGTCAAAATTAGCCATGGACTAATCATCCTTAACTTTCAAAGGATTTCAAAAGGACTTTTAAAGTCACTAAGGTTCCTGCTCTGATAATCGATTTACTCTCTAAGCATACATTCCTGTGAC
This sequence comes from Pogona vitticeps, assembly GCF_051106095.1. Taxonomy (NCBI): domain Eukaryota; kingdom Metazoa; phylum Chordata; class Lepidosauria; order Squamata; family Agamidae; genus Pogona; species Pogona vitticeps. The sequence goes on from NC_135786.1 coordinate 172,121,714, forward strand.
CTTACCTTTTGGTTGCATCCCTTTCTCCATTCCCCACTGAGTTCAAAGGGGGATTACAAGCAGTTAATGAAATGGCCCATTCTGTTTAGGAACTTAGTGTTTATTGTCTTTGTCTTTTCCGTGGGAGCTCAGAGGATGAGCTTAGGGGAGAAGTACAAGGCTTGTTTAGGGAAGCAGGAAACTTATTTCTTTAAGATACGGTAAAGGATGATTTTTAAAGTTTTGCTTTCCTATTTGGAAATATGTAAGGGACGTAGTGGCACTGCGGGTTAAACCGTAGAAGCCACTGTGCTGCAAGGTCGGAAGACCAGCAGTCATAAGTGTTACATACAGCACTGATGTTACCTGTCTGTCATGGGTTTGGAGGGAAAGTTCCATCCTATGGGGAGTGGAAGGCGGGACATCAGGAGGAGGGGCTGTACTGTATAAATATGTGATGCCTGTGTGGTGAGAGGGAGATACTGGGAGATGCTGAGAGACACTGGGTTGTGACGAAGCAGCAGCTGGGAAGAAGAAGCTGTTGTGGGAGTCTGTGTGTCAGACAGGGTACTACTGTGTGTCAGAGTACCAACCTGATAGGTTCAGGTGTCTGTTGGTTAGCCAGAACTGATAGGTTCAGGGTCTGTGCTTTAAGTTAAGGGTTCTGGGTGAACCAAACTGTATGCTTGTATGAGTGAGAATAAGCCACGTTACTTTATCCTATTCACCTGATTGTTTATTTTTCCCTGTGTGTATTTAAATAAACCTTATTCTTTTATTGTTTAAAAATCCATCCCTGGTCTGTGTGACTTCTTAAAGGGAATGGTTGGTGGCAGCTTAGTGTAACTGTGTGACATATCCCAGTAGGTCTGGGTTTGTCACATTGATTGGTGTCCAGCGTGTGGGATACGACTGGTCCAGTTGTCCAGTGGTCCAGCAAAGCCTTGGCAAGTGTGCCCAGAGCAAGGGGGGTCTAGTCAGGGACAGTCTGAGGCGCGTAGGTAATCTTCTAGGTGTACCTCACGGGGAGGTGCGCTAGTAGAAGAACGTGCCAACTGGGGAGACTTAGATTAAGGTGCTCTGAGGCAGCCTAGTTTTGGCGGGAAAAAGCTGAGGCAAAACTGCGTAGTAACAGTGATCTAACTTGCCAGCTGAGAGGCCCAGCAGAGGGGGGTAGGCTCTGACTCGATACTGTTGCAATTTAAGTGCTGAAGAACAGCAGCAATCTCTAGGGAGAGCTGGTTCTGAGGCAAAAAGGAAAAAAGTGGTCGTTTTATTTTGAGGCTTGACTTTTTGAAGCAGCCTGTTCTGAGGGGGGATTATGCCCTTGACTCGAAGCCAGATGGCCGACATGAGTGAAGTGAAAGACCCCCAGATTGACCAAGGTTCTGAGGATGAATTTGGCTCAGTGCAAGGTGACAGCACAGGAGAGCAGAACCCAGAACTTAGAAAATTGCTCATAGCCCAACAGCATGAACTGAGGATGAGGCAATTTGAAATGGAGGAAAGGGAAAGAGAAGAAAGGGAAAGAGAGAAACAAAGGCAATTTGAATTGGCATTAGAGAGAGAGAGAATGGAGAGAGAAGAAAGAATGGAGAGAGAGAAAATGGCGTTTGAATTAAGAAAACTGGAAATGATGAACCAGAACAATAATAATAATAGGGATTCTGAGGGAGGCCAACTGTCTAAGGCTGACCTGAAGAAATTCCCTGTGTACCACAAGGGAGATTGTCCTGAGGTGTTCTTTTCCTTAGTGGAAAGAGCGTTTGTGGACTTCTCAGTGAGAGAAACTGAGAAGATGACCATCATGCGGTCTTTAATCAGTGGTAGCCTGGCTGAGGTTTATGCCGAGATGCCTGAGGAACTGATGAAAGATTTTGCAGAGTTTAAGAAACTGGTGTTTGCCAGACATGGGATAAATGCAGAGCAGCTGAGACAAAGATTCAGGTCCCTCACAAAAAAACCAGAACAGACTTTTACCCAAGTGGGGGCCCAATTGGTGAGGCTGCTTGAGAAATGGCTATCGCAGGAAGGGATAGAGACCTATGAGCAGCTTAAAGATTTGATAGCACTGGAACAGTTCTATTCAGTCCTGCATGGGGAATTGAAATTCCAGGTGAGGGAAAGGAAACCGAAATCTGTGGCAGCAGCCGCAGAGATTGCAGATTTTATTTCCCAAATAAGAAAGCCCTTGGGTGAGGGGAAATCTGTAGGGAAACCCAAAGAAACCTACAGCAAGTACTCTCAGGGACCAGGGAAAAGCCAGCAAGGGGGAGGGGCCCATGGTGAAGGGAAGCCCTCAGACATGAAACCAAGACCTCAGATTTTGGAGGGAAAACCAAAACAAGATGAGAGAGAATCAAAATACACCAGAAAATGTTATTTCTGTCAGGGAAAGGGTCATCTAATCTCAGAGTGTGAGAAATTAAAGCAGCTAAAAGGAATGGTGCCTCAGAATTCTAGTGGGACCAAGCCAAAAGCTGTGTTCTGTGTCCAGAAAGAGCAAGGCTCAGGGTCACTGAGGGAGCCGGTTGCCATGGCTACTCAGTCTGGAACAGCTACCTATGCTGATCAGGCTGAGGAAAATGGTCCTCTTATAGAGGTAAAGCGCTGCTTGCTGGTGAAAACAGATTCCCAGTTGTTTGAGACAGCCGGGGTGGACGTAGGAATACTTGACCGTCAGTATAGGGGGCTGCGGGACACTTGTTCCCAGGTAACCCTGTGCCATCCAGATATTATTCCTCGGGAGTTTATAATCCCAAATGAGAGCATGAAGGTGGCAGGTATTGAGGGGCAGGTAATCTCTCTGCCAGTAGCAGAGGTACCTGTCAACTTTCAAGGCTGGAGGGGAGATTGGCGGATAGCAATTTCATCGACTCTGCCAGCAGCCGTGCTCGTGGGAAATGACCTGGCTGAACATGTGAAACGGGTGCTAGTGATTACACGCTCACAAGCCACCACAGGGACAGTTCAGGGGGGTAATGATGAGCCAGAGACGGAAGCAGAGGGGAGTTCAGAAGCTGTGGTGGAAACCTTAACCACAGACAGCAGATTTGGACAGGAGCAAAAGGCAGACGCCACTCTCCAAAAGTGTTTTGAACAGGTGACTGACGCCCAGCTAACACCTGAAACCCCAGTGAGATTTCTGGAGGAAAAGGGGATTTTATATAGAGAAACCCTGAGGAATATCTCAAAAGGGGGAGATGGGATCAGAAGTCAGCTGGTGGTACCTGAAAAGTATCGCCCCATGATCTTACAAAGGGGTCACTCTGACATGTTTGCTGCACACTTAGGGGTGAAAGGGCCCCTTGATTTGATCAAACAAAATTGGGAGCAGATCACCCAGGATGACCCACAAGACGTTGTGACATACATAGACACCTTGATGAATGACCTAAGGAGAAATCTAGAGCTGGCAGCAGAAAACCTGCAAGCTCAGAAGGTCAGACAGAAAACATGGTATGACCACAAAGCTAGAGAGAGGCACTTTGACCCAGGGGAGGAAGTGCTTTGGCTTAGGCCCTGCAGAGAGAACAAACTGCAGCTCAAATGGGCAGGACCATATAGGGTCATTTCCAAGATGTCAGACCTGAACTACCTTATAGAGCAGGAGGAGAACCAGGCAAGGAGGGTGGTTCATGTGAATGCCCTAAAACCCTACTACAGAGGGGAACAGAGGGTTTTATTTGCGATAAAAGCAGCTGAGAGTGAGGAAGCTGAATTGCCCTTCTGGGAGGGTAGAGGGGAAGTAAAATACAACCCAGAGGAGGTAAAGATCAGTCCTGCACTCACCCAAGACCAGCAGCAAGAACTAAAAATGCTGCTTAGTAAATATCAACAGGTGTTTTCTAACAAGCCGGGGATAGTGAAGGGAGTGATGCATCGAATCCACACAGGGGATGCACCCCCGCAGGCAGTATCCCCATACCGAGTAACGGGACCCTATAGGGACAAGGTGCGGAAGGAGCTGGACGAGATGCTGAGGGAGAACATAATCGTCCCCTCTTCTAGTCCTTGGTCCTCTCCGATAGTCCTTGTGGACAAGCCTGATGGGAGCATTAGGTTTTGTGTTGATTACAGGAAATTAAACCGTGTAACCACTCCTGATGCCTACCCAATGCCCAGGCTAGACAACCTGATTGAAACCATAGGGGGTTGTCGGTTCATCTCATCATTGGACCTGGTAAAGGGATATTGGCAATTAAGAATTGATCCCAGGGATCAAGAAAAGACTGCCTTTTGCAGCCCTTTTGGTCTCTATGAGTTTCGAGTCCTGAGCTTTGGTCTCAGAAATGCACCAGCCACGTTCCAAAGGCTGATGGACCAGACCTTGGCAGGGCTCAGTGACTTTACAGTGGCCTACATTGACGACATAGGGATCTTCAGTAATACCTGGGAAGATCACCTGATACACCTGGAGTTAGTGCTGCAGAGGTTAAGTGCAGCAGGGCTAACGGTAAAGGCCAGCAAGTGTCAGCTGGGTAGCCCAGAAATAAAATACTTGGGTCACATGGTAGGGGGAGGAATGATAAAACCCCTGGAGGCCAAAATAGAAGCTGTTCGTGATTGGCCTAGACCCAACACCAAGAAAAAAGTCAAATCATTTCTTGGGTTGGTGGGCTACTACAGAAAGTTCATCCCGAGGTTTAGCGAGATTGCGGCTCCGCTGACCGATCTGACGAGGAAGAAGGCTGATGACCGCATCCCGTGGACCAGCGACTGTGAGGCGGCGTTTCAGAGGTTGAAGGAGGCGTTAATCAACTATCCTGTGCTGCGTGCTCCAGACTTCGACCGGGAGTTCATCATCTACACCGATGCGTCTAACAGCGGGGTAGGAGCAGTTCTGTGCCAGGAGGATGAGAATGGTGACCAGCATCCAGTATCCTACCTGAGTAGGAAACTCCAAAAAGGTGAGAGACATTTGGCAACCGTGGAGAAGGAGTGTTTGGCCATAGTCTACGCGATCCAGAAGGCCAAGCCTTACATCTGGGGAAGACATTTTATTCTGTGTACTGACCATTCACCATTGCAATGGTTAAAGACAATGAAAACCCACAATAGCAAACTTATGAGGTGGGCTTTAAACCTACAGGACTATGACTTTGAAGTGAAGGTGGTCAGAGGGTCAGTGAACTGTGTTGCTGACGCCTTATCAAGAAGACCTGAAGAATGAAGACGGCGAAAGAACATGGACTATATGTGTATATAATGATGACAAAAGTTAAATGTACCTGGTTTTGAATTTGGTTTGTATGAATAAAGGTAAATGGATGTAATGTATATGGTAAATGTTTAAATGCATAATTGCTATGGTTAACTTAGAGTGTAAGGATAAGTAAGTATTATATGGTATGTATAACTGTTTTTGTGTATTTTATTCAGGTTGTTTTTTTGGTGAAAAGCACGTTAGCTTTCCCCCTACAAAACAACTTATAAAGAGGGGAGGTGTTACATACAGCACTGATGTTACCTGTCTGTCATGGGTTTGGAGGGAAAGTTCCATCCTATGGGGAGTGGAAGGCGGGACATCAGGAGGAGGGGCTGTACTGTATAAATATGTGATGCCTGTGTGGTGAGAGGGAGATACTGGGAGATGCTGAGAGACACTGGGTTGTGACGAAGCAGCAGCTGGGAAGAAGAAGCTGTTGTGGGAGTCTGTGTGTCAGACAGGGTACTACTGTGTGTCAGAGTACCAACCTGATAGGTTCAGGTGTCTGTTGGTTAGCCAGAACTGATAGGTTCAGGGTCTGTGCTTTAAGTTAAGGGTTCTGGGTGAACCAAACTGTATGCTTGTATGAGTGAGAATAAGCCACGTTACTTTATCCTATTCACCTGATTGTTTATTTTTCCCTGTGTGTATTTAAATAAACCTTATTCTTTTATTGTTTAAAAATCCATCCCTGGTCTGTGTGACTTCTTAAAGGGAATGGTTGGTGGCAGCTTAGTGTAACTGTGTGACATATCCCAGTAGGTCTGGGTTTGTCACAATAAGATCCAATCCACTCGACAGAGTGAGCTCCCGTCGCTTGTCCCAGATCCTGCCAAACTAGCAGTTCGAAAGCATGTAAATGTGAGTAGATAAATAGGTACCACCACGGTGGAAAGGTAATGGCGTTCCGTGTGTATTTGTGCTGGCCACGTGACCACGGAAACGGTCTACGGACAAACACTGGCTCTACAAGCTTGGAGACTGGGATGAGCACCATACCCTAGAGTCGGACATGACTGGACTAAGTGTCAAGGGGAACCTTTACTTTTACCTAAGGACAGCGTTGTGATTCTGGACCTGTTCTTTTTACTGACAACTACTTGTTTTGTCCTTTTCTTTTTCTTTATATGTTTTCTTTAATAAACTTTAAAAATTGCAAATCTGGTCTGCAAGCTACCTATGAGAAGAGGAGGCTTTATTTTCCAGTATACTTGGCCATTCTGCGGAGTTGTACATAACTGTCAAAGAGCTAGAAGGGTGCAACCTCTTGCCTGAGAAGAGCAGATGAACTGGCGTGTTTTGTACCTTCACCTGTAAAGGTGCAGATCAATTTTAAAGTTATTCCTCAATATGTGGGAGATTGATTAACCAAAAGCAGAATTTGATCCATAGGATCCAATACCACAACTTCACCACAACTAATTTAGAAGATGCAGACAGGAACCAAAGATGCACAGGCTAAGCAATAAGCAAAAGTGTTCATGACCATCACTGCATACAGTTCAACAGAAAAATTTAAATAAAACCACATTCCTCCACACTGGTTCTCTCAGTTAGATCAGGTTATATAAGTCACTAAAATAACTTGATCTAACAGAAAACCAGTGTGGAGGAATGGGTAACATATCAGACAAGGACCTGAGTTCAGATCCCTACTCAGCCTTGGAAAAGCACTGGTGAGTGGCCTGCAATGATAAACCATTCCAAGGCATCTGGAAGTAATACAATGAGTTTAACTGCAGTCAAGGGAAAAGGCAGTCCTGAGCAACTATCTTCTTTTTTTCTCTCATCCTAATCAATTGGTGCAGCTTTCCACGTGTGGAAACACCTGAGGGAATTTCGATGTAGAAGCCATAAATTGATAGCTGAGTAATGTCTTAAGAGTGAAGTGTCATAAAGGCTGAGATTATTTCTGGAACTCATTTCTAACTAACTCTATGAGAAACCTGTCGTTGTTATTACTGTAATGTTCTAGAAGCGTTAACTTTAGTGTTAATACAGCACGCAGCATCACTCAGATATTCCTGGCAGCGCATGCACAGCATCTCAGTAATCCCTACAATAGTTCTACACTGAAGGTCAAGATTATTACCCCCATATTCCAGTTAACGAAGGAGAATAGCAGGGACTGAGAGTTGGTTAAGGCAACTAAGTGAACTTACAGATGAGGTGAGACCAAACATCACAAGTCATGCTCTTAGCACTGCAATACAGGGATGTGTTACATGAAGATACCCAAAATGTCTCTGAAGCAGCTTCATTCCCACTACACACTTCTCAAAGGACAAATGTAGTCACAGGACTGCTCAAATGACTTTCACTGAAAAGCAATTAAAAACTCTGAAAAATCTCATAACTCCTGGAGATGACATAACACCCATTAATCACAACGTTCAGTGAGGTCACACCTGTGAATTATGAGGTGAATTCAGAACTGTTGTTCATAAATTAAAATCAGATTTCCAATGTGTTCTAAAACTTGCCTATTGATAAGTAAGGGCTAATGCAATTGCACTATTGCTTTAAAAAAATCTACTAATTGCACATATTATGTGGTTTCAAAAAAAGGGCAGGGTAGTCTTTATTCTGAATGGCATAAAAACATCTCTTCACAGATAAAAGATAAACACTTCTAAGCAGCTGTATGAATAACTCATAATGCATAGTAGCGTGATTATCCGGTGACAACCACACCTTGTGTTGAGTATAATTGCTCAATTATCTTCTGCTACATCAACCAGAAACAAACTCTCACCAGGGCTGGAAGTGGGGTGGGTGGGGGTGGATGGGAGAGAACTCCAGAAGAGGAGTCTGTTCAGAAACAAACTGCAACTTCACACTTTAAGATCTGACCTCCAACTGCCAGACATGGATGTGTATAATTTCATATCCATTAACAGAATGGTTGAATGAATTTCTTCACATATATGCACTTTCATTCTGCATATATATCGTTATGTACACATGCAATTAGGCATGCAAGCAAATGTGTGGCAGTTCAGGACTTTGATAACAGAACCATGTTTATATTCATTAGGGATCTCTACATGATTAAAGGAAATGTTGCTATGGTTATTCAATGGGCACTAGGACCTCTGAGTTAGATGATCAGCATATGTGACAATTAGCTTTTTAAAAGCCCCTGTACATTAGAGGGTTATAGATTAAGCCTCATATTTGTTCTCCTCACCTCCTCACTAGTTTATTTTCATAGAAATAACACTTGGAGTACAGAACGGGCATAAAGTCACCTGCCTAGAACAGATTACTATAGAGCTGTTTTCTCACTGCTCTAAAGGACAAAAGGGCAGAAACACCCTAAGGATTTCCCCCCAAAATGACTTCTTTAGCAAATAAAAGTATATTCTATGTAAGGAGGCCATGTCACCTAGTCCATGAGCTGTCTCTGTGGTATGATGATGATGATGATGGTCTGTGGCATGCCACTTGTAAAAAGGAGGACACTAATCTTGAGAAGCCAAAGGCCAGGTAAGATAACATAGACTGAACTGGCATTCCAAATCATGTTACTGTAGGCTTCAGCTACAGAAGTATCAAAGGGACATCCTGGTGGTGCCATTAAAATTCATCTTTGCATGCATAACTTACTTTGTCTTGGAAAATGCCACAGATTCATCTTATTTGAAAAGTGGAATGTATACAATAGCATTCCTCTGGGAACTGTACAAAAATGGGCCTTTTCTTTACATCTGCAATTTTAAGACTAATCCACATCAACTCAAAAATTACCATCAAATTGTCTGAAATGAGTTGTCATAAAGACATACTCTTTCTCTGCCTCTCTTTCTCTGCTTTTCTCTTTGTTATGGTTCTGTAGGTTATTGTTTTTTAATGTCCTGGCACCTTGGATCTGTAATTGGTGAAGAAATAATGTGTAAAACTCAAAAGTTAAGTTATAAAAAAGCGTTTTAAAACAAATGATTTGACAGCTGCAAATGCTGGATAACACCTAGATGCATTATAGAAACAGTGTGGATAATTACTTTTTTTTTCTGAAGGGAAAGGCTCTGAGGACCAAGGACCTCTCTGAATTTTCCTGCAACCCAGTTAAATGTGCAGTAATCCAAATCCTGTTGTCACCTCAACCAGAGTGTCTTTATCATCTATACATCAGTAAGAATGATGGGTGACGTCCCATGATTCCAGCAGTCTTTCTTTGAAGGAGCCACATGTTAATTATTGCACTAATTATGGTTTTTGAATATCCAAATGAAATAAGCAGTCTACAGGAGGTACAGGGCAGGCATAAACCTAAGACTGAGAAAATACTAGTTAGTACATTCATCACTGTAAACTGACACACTGAACATGCTTTAAAAAAGTAGAGGAAACACATTTAAAAGACAAGCATCTTCAATAATTAGGGTTCCATACTGGGGGGGGGGGGGGAAAGAAAGAAATGTTATTTCTTAATGGCAAGTGCATTTAAACTGTTATCTAAAGATCTGAAGGTAAGCCTGCTTAATTCACTGCTTCTTCTTTTGTTATTAGGAAAACATAATTGTTCCAAATAATTAGCACTAGAGTACATCACAAGCTGACAACAAAATTATAGAAATCTTCATATTCAGATCCGTCTAGCTGGCTATTAGGAACAGTTTCTGATCATAACCCATTAGCTGAAGTGCTGTGAGTTCTTGATTGCCACCAAATAACCTCAGATATCTGCTTAAGTTAACAGCCTCTATTTAGTCAAGAGTTTCCTTGACAGTAAAAACTGCTTGGAATTTTTACAGCTGCCACACAAAAGAACAGTATCAGATGCTGTGTTCTTGGAAGATCTGGTGTTAAAACTAATTGAAAGATGTGGATTTTTCTTAACCCTTTGCTTTTTACATAGAAAAAGCAGAGACAGGATTTTAGTTTCTGACTGTGACACCATGGCCATGGTTATTCAAAATTACAGTGACTGCTTTCCAAATGTCTCTTTTTATGGTGTTTCTGCTAATTACCTATTGGTTGATAACATATTGTTTTTTTTTAAAGTACACACATAATTGCTCACCTTGTTCCTTCCCTTCCTATTTAGCTTTGATCAAGTTGTTCTACATTTTGTTTAATGCAATCCAAAATCTATTTTCTCTCTCTTTGTTCTTTTTGTACAACCGTATGTTAGTATAGATACGCTGTAATTTATTTTTATATTCTTACCTGTCATGAGGCAAACAAACCACAAAAAGGGAAAGCTTATTTGAAAAGATACTTAAAAGCAGATACCTAAGCCAAATAGATACTGTATAAAAACTCTAAATGAGGAAATGGTGTGAGAAAGGGTACATCTCTTTATATTTTAGCTAAAATTGCATGTTCTATTGATAATATAATGCAGAGGGGATGGAAACATGTTTAAATAGCCAATCTAACATTTTAGTTATCTATAATATGATTTAAAGCTACTTTCAAAATATTTTTAAGATAATAGCTTAGTTTATAAACCTGCAAAGCTTTATGTCAATTCCCAGAAGGGATAACTTTGATTACTAGAGTAATTAATGATGCTGGATAGTAATATGGATTTTCTGTTAAGATTTGAGTTGGAACTTAATTAGTCTCCACATTATGATTTGCTGATTAATTATGGATATTTAGTTATAAAGAGAGATGTTAATTATTAATCTCAAAAATCATCTAGTATAATTAACTAAACTGTAGATGTTGGCTACCTTTCCCCTTGTGAGCTGTGTATGTGTGCACGCTCAGCACAGACCAGATTTCTACAACTAGTCCTCAAAGTGTGCCCACTTTTATTGATTGAAACATAACCTATAAATAGGAAAACAGTACATGACCATGAACCTGACTGTTGTTGTTTAGATACAAATTTACAGAGTATATATTCTTACAATAAATTACAACACATTACAATATTCTTTCACTTTAGAAAAAAGATGAGTTATTAAAAAAATCTAGTATGAGCTTTAATTTGGTATAATGTTGAAATCATGTCTTAATCTTAGTGCTGTGATGTTCTTCCATGATTGATGGCCTTTGTCAGTTTGCATGTTAAGCTGCAGAATGAATTGCAGTCTTGCTACAGATATCTTTATTTTCCAACCACCAGAAGCCTGTAGCAATGCCAAAAAAAGTATTAAAGCAAAACCACTAATTAGCATAATGGAGTAGTTCACTTATAGCACAAAATCAGCCCACTTAAAAAAAAGGCTAGGATTTTTTTTTAAAACCCTCATATTTCTCTAAATTGTGCAGAATAAAATCTGGCTGTTATTTCAAAAGGGGGACAGGGCTGTGATTAGGAAAAAAGGGTTAAACCAGAAAGCATCATCAGCATTTCAATGTCCTGGAACTTACCCTAGTAACACAGACTCTGAACAGAGATCTGTTTACATTATCTCTAGGATCATCTTGACAATATTTATTCTCTATTTACCTAAATGAGGCAATATGATGATATTTATTGCTTAGAATGGCTAAATATAGACTTTTCCTGAGCTCTCAGTACCATAGTGGGAGGTTTTGCTCTAATCTACATCTTTAAACTGACAAGCTGGAGAATTCCTAATGAATGCCTCTTTTCATCTGGATGTCTGTGTGTATTTGACAGTATAAATATTTAGCAATATCGGAGTCAGCTTGTGATTTTACCCAGATGGACTGACTGATGCTTTGGCTTGACGCTGCCAAAGACAATCCACGTCGTTATATAAGCAATCCCTCTTACTTCCTAAGAAGCAATTAGGTGGCCAAAGGCAGTAACCCAAAAATAGTGGAAATACTTCTGGTAACAGCTGACAACTCTGAGGGACAAATAAAATATGGCACTCACATTTTTACTAGCTTGCTTTCAGAAATCATGGGATTAAATTGTTCCCTTCCAAAAGTATGCATAATTTGTAGGGTTTCCTGTTTCTGTAATTTGCAAGAAACTAAAGTACTAATCAGTCCATTTCACCTTGGGAAAAATGCCACCCTTGTTATTTTTCTAAAAAAATGCATGCCCAAGCACCAGTATTATTCTGAGCAGGGTAGGGAAGGCAGCTGCCTGTTTATAACTTATAGTGCAGTCTAGTTAAAATATTTATTAGGGGTTTAAAAGATGATTTAGGGATCAAACCCACACTTAGGCAGAATGCCTGGAATACACTGTATGACACGCATCATTCTTGGCCGCTCTCATTTTTTGGTTTAAAAAAAAGAACAGGTGGGTATCATACTTTTTCCTGGCTCTGCAAGACTTTAAAAATAAATAAATAAATAAATATGAACTACACTGCAATTTTACAAGTGATCAACAGTTTTGTGCATGCCATAGCGCTTTTGACTTAATATGAGTATATGTCCTAAGAACTTACTTGATCTCACTTTTTAGTATAGACACATTGTACTGCATGGTACTGTAAGCCTTCATGCATGCTTGTAACAAATCACACCTTCTACAACCCTGTACCTCTAGAAATGAATATCAGTCCATCCATTCTTTTTTTACTCAGTGAAAGATACATGATATGATTCTGTCCAGTGTTCCTATCTGTGTAGATTTTAAGGAGGGTCATGCCTTTGTGTATGAACCCAGGACAACAGTCATCCATTCATTTTGGTATTTATTTATTTATTTATTTATTTATTTATTTATTTATTTATTTATTTATTTTCTTTATATCCCGCCTATCTAGTCGATTAAGAGCACTCTAGGCGACTTACAACAAAAATACAACAATGTAATTAAAAACAATTATATATAAGGGGAAAAACTTTCGACAAGATGGGACAGACACTAGGAAGAGGAAAGAGAGGAGAGATCAGGAATTAGCTGATGGGAAGGCCTGCCGAAACATCAGTGTTTTTAGTTGATTTTTAAAAATACCCAGCGAGGGAGCTGCGCGAATATCAGGGGGTAGGTTATTCCACAGGCGAGGAGCCAAAAAGTGCAATACCACAGACAAGTGGGAACAATGACGATTGGTAATGAGATGCACATAGCAAGCTGTTGTTGCCACTTTCTAGGTATAACATGCAGCAAGTGGAACAGCAGAGAACATTATCTATGATGCAATGATGCCTTTTAACAATTTCTATGGCAAGTTTTGAGCACTTCTTTTTAATAATTACAACAATGATAATGGTAGCCATAATAAAGTACTAGCTGCGATGCAGAAATAAATATATGCTGTTTTCTGCTTATTATATATAACTACTAATACCTTCATTATTGACCAAATATTGAGCATTGGGATCTGAAGTAAGATTCAGCAGCCTCTGTTCACTTGGTCATTTCGTACCTGGATTTCAATTAAACTGAGCTGAGTTACACTGCTCTGTTTATTAATGTGGTTATTACTGGGCGGATAGCAGGGGTGGTGCTAAGCACAATGTGAAAAGAGAAGTGCCATGTTACTGAAGACACAGTTAAAGAATTTGACTGAGCTGTGGGCAAAAGGATAGCAAGTAGGATAACTAAGCATGAAATAATGCATAGAATGTGTATCATCAGAGAACAGAACAAGTTATACATGCTGGGATTTCTTTGCTCAGTCTTCAAGTTTGTCATCTTGGAAATGGCATACGTTTACCAGAGCAAATGAAGAAGACAGAAACCGACATGTTTTGCTGAAACATCTCTGTTCGTAAATCAGTCTTGTAAGTATGCCCATACACTGTACATGTACATTCATAAACAGAAACACATACTTTATGGCCTGAGATTTACTAAATACTGAAAGCACGGATGAAAAGATCCAAATATAACAGACACAAGAAAGAAGGTTTTGTAGGATTTGCATAAAGGAAGTTAATTGGGTTGCCTAGGTTTTCATTTTAAGAAGATGTGACTAAGAGCATGGAAGCATGTCAGTAATTCTGTAGGTCTGAGAAGGGACACAGAATTGCAGTGATTGGGTGGAAGAAACAGGATCAATAAGGTGCAATCCCTCCATTATACTATATTGACCTCTAGCTGCTACTCCATGTGTCTGACATACAGCCTGTAGAAAAAGCTGAATTTCTGGGATCTAAAAGGCAAGTAGTGCATGATGGGAAGAAAAGTGATGGAATGCAGTGTTTTAAAGTTTCTGCTACAAGCTTCTGAAAAGACTGAAGTGAGAAATTATGAGGTCTGATGCAGCAGCATGTTGTGTAAACTGTATTGTTTTACAAAATATGCTATCAGGAAGGAAATGTATTAGCTCTAATAAGCCAAAATGGTGTGATTCATTGCTTAATTTCAGGGTACCAGGCGATAAAGTATATCAAGTCTGTCACAAGTAATTTTTGCAGTGGCATGCTATATGAAAAATTAAATGTCCAAGTGGCTACCAGTGAAAAGCTTCCATTTTTCTTCTGTGAATGAATATTACTTACTCTAATGATGTATAATAGCCTGCAACTACATTTAACCTGTGTATGAAATGGCAGCACAGACTGTTTACCTAGAGTTATGAAGAAGAAAACAGCAAATCAAGCAAAGGAATCTGGAGTGTACATTAACCTCCCACATGCCAACATTATTTTCCATAACAGATGATCTACAACAGTGTCTCTGTATTCCATTTATTTATTTATTTAGTCTCTGTATCACACAAATAGCTTAAGCTTCAAGTATGTAACATGTCAAAGCATGTGTGATAAATTGATGCCAAAACGTAGCTAATTAATAAATTTGATGCTGTTTGGAGTTAAACAGATGCTGTTTCAACTGCAGCTATTAAAATATAATTATACCGTACATTCCTCAAATGCACAGGTATACTATAAATTAAAACAGATTAAAGGGGAAAATGTAATAATGCACTCTAATTTTAATAATAATAATACAGAATATTTGGGGATGAAGACTTAACTTATATACTACTATATAAAATAAAGTCTTGTAGCCAATGTTTAAAACACAGCAAAAAGAAACAAGGAGATCACTGGGGTTTCAGGAAACGTATAAAAATATTACATGGATTTTTAAAAAATACATATTCTTTAAGGAAAAAAAAACAATATTGTACCACTTAAACTAAATCATTATTTCATTACTGAATGTATTTGTATATTTGACATCTATAGTAGCTGTTAACTCTAGGTGTTAGAATGAGTGTAATTTTATAGTGAACATATTTTAACACTAGCTTTTGTTAGATGTTGAGAATACAACAGTTCAACTGCCTTTGTGTTGAGGAAAGGAGTTCTTATTGCCTTATTTCTTTTCCTATTGTTTTAAACTGATATATCTAGAGGGAATCAATTGACGGGGGCGGGGGCTGAAGTTAGAAAATTCTATCATTTTTGAAGTAAAGTTTGAGAGAATCTGATTAGATCTCACACTGCAATACCAGGTATTCAGTTTTTGCCAAAGGGCCAGCTATTATTATTAACATCATTTGTCTGAATCATTACTCTGCACCTTGGTTCAGCAAACACTATGAAGATGGCATGGTAATAAATGACCGCAGGATTCTTTCCTGCTTTGGCCTGTTTTTTATCTGCCACCTCTCTACCGTCAGCTCCATCTTTCTGAACCTCTCTGAATCCCCAACAGGGACGGGGCGTCTATTTGTTTTCCACTAGGTTACCACACTGTCTATTGTTGTTTGCACTAAAGGGTACAAATTCAATTCATTCTTGTGACATAAAAGCACTGATACAGTAAATTTTTTGCCCAAGAGAAAACACAACAAAGTTGCTGAATACAAGCTATGATGTGAACTGCTAGTATGCATGTGACGGAGCTTTCCAAGACAGTGTTACTTACTGAATGCTATATATTTTTACCTCTGGCAGAATCCAAGCAATCAAACAGAGCAGTCTATACTTGGATTAACCTTCGCAAATTGGCTTTCAATGAAGGACAGTTAAATTTGTGAAAAAGGGTTAAACAGTAAAACCTGCAAGAGCAATATGTATCTAGGTGTATACAGAAGACAAAATAATGGATTGAGAGGTAAAACAGCCAATCGGAGATGCTAGCTGTAAGAAGCCAACCACGTTTGCATAAACATTACTCAGTATAAAGCTATTTCCTTGGTGAGACAAATATTAATGCAGAAAAGTGACAATATCCAAACTAAGAGGAAATCTAAACAGTTGGTGGGTGCCTGAATGTCATCAGGAGGTGTGTAGGAGCACTTACTGTACCTTTGTCCATGGAAACTGGCTGGTACATTGGTCAATTTAACAACTATTGCTACCAAATATGTAAAAGATCACCAACCTATAATCTAAATAGATCAACCACAGTGAAGAAACTGTGGATACTGTTCCAATGTTTCCTACAGCTCAAGATAACACAGATTAATTTTTAAGAGTTAAGCTGCATAATGAGTACGAACATCTGAGCTGAATGACAAAGCAGAAGCACTTTCCATTACAACAGAGGAAAAAACTTAAAAGAACTGCAATATCTCTGGTGATTCAGGCAACTTCTTAAAAGATGTGCCATTCTTAAATTCTTTGCCTACGCCCTTTCTTTTACATTGTACTAAGAAAGCAGGCTAAACCAAGGACTCCATTCAGAACATTCTAATGTCCCAATATGTATAAATATTCTGTGTAGGTAACTGTTAGGCAGTAACGTCCCCCTGCCAAGTGTATTGTGTATTATTACTTTTGGCCAGATATGATACTCAACAATGTCAAAGGAGAATGCCAACTGTTTAATCCACACCAGAGCTTCTTAAAAACTGCATTAGGAATCCTATAATGCTTGCAGCTCCTGAAACATTACCTCATATGCATCTTTCACCAGCTTTCTGCCAGAAATTAAGAAGCTATCACTTGAAAATCACTGCCTAATCTAGCTTGTGCTAAAATGGATTTTTAATGAAAGTTTAATGAATGATAAATACTTGTTTCTTGATAAATGTTTAATTATGGCAATAATTACCAACTGCTGAAAACTACTGTTGTGTTAATAATGGCATTTTAGTACACAAGCAGTTCCATGAGTCATGGGGCTGTACAAGATCAGAATTCCATCTGTCTAAAGCAAACTAGCAAAACAAAAGAAAAGTATGGTTGTTGTGGATTTTTCGGGCGCTCCGAAAAAGAAAAACCCACAACAACCATCAGATCCCGGCCATGAAAGCCTTCGAGAATAAAAAGAAAAGTAATTAATAATTTGACAAATTACCCTATATTCTTTAAAATGATTCCCTTTTGTGAAAAAATAGCATTGATTCCCTTCTCAATAAGAAGAAACAAATAGACCCCAAAGAACTGTAGGAATTGTATGTGTCATCAATTGTTTAAATTCCTAAGCTTATGAGTAATATAATAAAATACCTCATTTCTTAAAATTTCCCTCTTAGGAAAGGGATCCCTCATCAACATCTCCTGCTGCTGTCATTCCAGGTACTGTAGTTTGATTTTGCCTCCTAATCTCCTGGCTACAATTAGTTCATTATGTTTATTTTAAACATTTATTTCCCACTCTCCAGTCAACAATCCTTCCCCAGCTGTTTACAGAATAAAATTAGAATAAAACTGTTAAAAGCAGAGCTAACCATCTTCTTGTGCTAAACAAACATAAAAGTTCAATCTAAAGTCCTGAGCAAATATTAAGGGTATTGATAATGGATTAAATAAAAACAAACACATATATACACACATAGAGATGGCTAGAAGAGAGCAGCCTCTCAAACTCGGAGAGCAAATAGATGTAGGTCAAGCCACAAGCAGATTCCCCTAGCAAAGAGGCAGACAAGAAGGAACCCCTGTCCCTTTTTGTGGACCCCATCGCTGGTGGTGGAAGTTTCTCAGGAGCTTCATTCAGCTTGAAAGCAAGGCATACACTCCCTCCTTGCCCACAACATGATATGGTCAACAACACAATAAACACAATGACAGCAGGGATTACATGTGGCCTCCTGTGTATTCAGGTGGTCCGTGTGCCCCTCCCCACACCTGGAAGTTGCACAGCCCTGCTTCTATCAACACTGTAAGGTGCAGATGCTTCATAAGGCAAAGTAGAAAAAGACCATGGAGAATGTTGCTGGTAAGCCTGCACAGCCTGCCAGTGGGAACAGCTTTAAAAGCAAATTTTAAAGCAATAAACCAAATGTATTTATTTATTTGAAATATTTTTTTTTATTTATTTAAAATAGTTTTACCATGCCATTCTCCTTAAAAAGGACCCAAGGCGGCGTACATAGCTAAAATACAATATATAAAGCTAAAAACAGCAAGCATAAAAATACAAAAAACAATCACAATGAAGAAAAATAATTTTTCCCCATCTTGTGTGCATGTGCGTGTGTACTGTATGTGTGTTTTCTGATTTGCTATGTAAGAATGAACTAAGCCAGGATACAACAAAAATGCAGACTTTTTGGTTCTGTATTAAATGGATTTTTTAAAAAAACTTTTTAATTCAAGCAATTATTCATAGAAGTATTGCTGCTAATCTACACAGATAAATCCCAGTTAAGTGGCTGCATAGGACTGTGCTCTTTCAGAAAGTTACCAGTTGTTATCTAGTGGGTTATACAGTTAAATAGTCTAGAGGTCTACACGTTTAAAAATATATTTATCTATTCACCAACACTATAATGGAACTTTGAATCAGTCTACAGTCTAGTATAATACCCACCGTTAATTATGCATTTGTAGACCTATTCCCACCTTTCTGTCCTGGACAACATTTGAAAGAAAACAAATTATAAAAGCTCTGTATGCAGCACAGAAACAGAACTGCTCCCTGGAATTTTGCAAGGATGGCCTCTTCTCTGTTTTAATTCCAATGTACACTAATGGGGGAAGGGGACCTGACACCTTCTCTCTGTCTCCTTCCACCTTCTGCACTAATCCACCATGCAAACAATTAAGGGTAGTTAATAGTTAAGCTTGCCTGAAAGGAATCCTCTTGTGTTCTTCTTATCAGGCAGCTCAAAAAACTGCCCTCAGGGGAAGACTGAATTACTATGTAAATGTGCCTGTTCTCCACTTGCTCTGCTCTGACCTTGCTGTTCCCACCTATTTGTGTATAAAATGCTAAAAGGGTGCAGAAAAAGGTGCTTCAGAGCAGGTGCATCTTGTGAAAGTGGGAATGTAAATCCTGGCTTGGTTCATTCTTACATAGCAAATGAGAACACAATCTCTCTCTCTCTCTCTCTCTCTCTTTCTCTCTCTCTCTCTCTCTCTCTCTCTCTCTCTCTCACACACACACACACACACAATTCTTGCCTATGGAGAGATTTTGTGCATTTTCCAAGACAATTTCTATGCCCTTCTGTTACAATTTCCCTTACAGGAAATCATAGTAACTGTTGCCTTCTTGCATGAACAAGCATTGAACAGATTGTTTTTCTTTTTTATCTGTCAAATGTTGTGCTTACTATATGTATATGCTTAGCTTTACAGAGGGAAAAGGCATTTATTTTGTGCAAGATATTTTGCACAAAATGTGGAAAAAGCATTTAAAAAAGGTACTTGCTATCTCATTCTTACGCCAAGCATGGGAACTCTTGCAGAGTCGATGGGATCCTCAACAGGCTATATGTGTCTTGACCAAAATCAAAACAAAGGGAAGATCTACATCTCCCTTTTCTCACAATTTTTGTAGTTAATGAATTTATTGTTTCTATTGTTAACATGTCGGTAATTTAAGGCAACTGTCCTCTTAAATTTGGACAGCAAGAATGTGCCATTAATTGCTGCCTCACAGCTGTGGAGTTTCCACCTTCTGGAGATACACAAAGCCCAAGGCCAACCATCCTTAAAACAGTTTAAAAATCTATGTCACCAGGCTGGGTATCAAAACTTAGGGTTACATCTGCAAAGGGCAAAATCATGACTTATGTCTGTCCCCTTGTCACGGTCGTATCACTGCCTAATCAAATTCAACCTCACAGTGGTTCTCCCCTCCCCCACAGGGAAAAAGGACCTGTTGTTATGGTCCGCCCTCGAAGGTTACTGGATCCTACTGGATTCCAGGACACCATGAGAGGGATTCCAATCAATCTGACTGGCACTCCTGCCTAGGCTCTGGTGGACAGATGGCTGGCTGCCGCCGCCACCAGGGCTGTTGACACGATCGCACCTAAATGCCTTCTCTGACACAGAGATCGCCCTTCGCCCTGGTTTAACCCAGAGCTGCGATTAATGAAGCAAAATAGGAGAAGGCTAGAGTGCACATGGAGGCGGAACCCAACGGAAAATAATCAAATAGCTGCCAGGATCACGACTAACCTCTACCAATCTAAGGTGAAGGCTTCTAGTCAATCTTACTTCGCTGTCCGGATAAGCAAATCTTCCAATCAGCAGGTGGAACTTTTCCGTATAGTTCATGATCTTTCCGGAATTGGTCATGGTGATTGGCCTCCCTCTAGCATCTCACCTGACCAATTTGCAGCCTTTTTAAAATCAAAAGTGGAGGCCATCCGCCAGGATCTTCCCCCCTATTTGGAAACAGTAGATCAAGCTGAGACGTCTTGCCCGATGAGACTTAACCACTTTCAGCCTATGACATCAGATATGGTGGACAGAGTGCTTGATCGCTGTCATACCACCAACTCCTCCCTTGACCCTTGCCCAGCCTGGCTAATCAAAGCAGCCAGGCCTATAACATCTGAATGGGCTACAACAATAATTAATGGGTCTCTCCAGGAGACACTCCTCAAGGAGGCACTCATTAGGCCCATTAGGAAGAAACTGAGCTTAGCGGTGGACGATATTGGTAATTATAGGCCTGTCGCCAATGTTTCTTTCCTTAGCAAGGTAGTTGAGAGGGTGGTGGCCGATTAGCTACAGGCTCTTCTGGATGAAACGAATGCTCTGGATCCATTCCAGTCAGGCTTCAGGCCACGCCATGGCACAGAAACAGCATGAGTAGCCCTGTTTGATGACCTGCTGAGGAGTTTCCTTGGCCCCGTGGAGCTTCAATTGTGGGGTCCCGCAGGGCTCGATTATCTCTCCAATGCTGTTTAACATCTATATGAGGCTGCTGGGAGGGGTCATCAGGGGAAGTGGAGCTTCATGTCATCAGTACGCTGATGATACTCAGTTCTACATCTCCTTTTTTCCAAAAACAATGGATGCTGTCTCGTCCCTTGAGCGCTGCCTGAGGGCTGTTCAGCAATGGATGCAGGAGAACGGACTGAGGCCGAATTCGGGCAAGACGGAGGTCCTTCGGGTGGGCGCCCTGGACATCCGTGGTCTGGGAAACTCTCTCTCTTTTTTTGGGGGGGTGACTCTTACCACCAAGAGTGAGGCTCGCAGCTTGGGTGTACATCTGGACCCGGTGCTCACTATGGAGACCCAGATGTCATCAGTGGTCCATTCTGCACATTTCCACCTTTGGCGGATTGCCCAGTTGTGTCCCTAAGTTGATGTGGGGGTGCTCACCACTTTGGTCCATGCGCTCGTAGTCTCAAGATTGTGTAGAGTTCTTATTCCCTGCTTCTAATTCCAAATCTACCCAACTTTTCATGGCACAAGTAGCTTTTTTTTTTTTTTTTTTTTTTTTTTTTTTGCTGAAATTAATGTTTTATATTCTTTCCTGGCATTAAGCATAGATGAACAGACTTTAATTTAGGCACCAAACTTCCCACCCCAGGTTTAAAGCACTGACACCAAAACCAAAGTGCACCAGTTCTAAGTATATTTTCTTATTTTAATAGGTCTTTGGTTAATGAAGCATGCACTGTCTTGCCTTCAGAAAAATGAACCTAGTTTTAGTTATCCATGGGAAACAGGTGAGGTGCCGGATGATGTTGTCCCTATCTTCAAAAAGGGCAAAAGAGAGGATTCTTGGGAATTACAGGCCAGTCAGCCTAATGTCAATCCAACGGAAAATTCTGGAACAAATTTTGAAATGGTCATTATGCAAGCACCTAGAAAACACTGCAGTAATAACTAGAAGCCAACACATATTTGTCAGGAACAAATACTGCCAGACAAATTTGATCTCATTTTTTGATTGGGTAACCTCCCTGATAGACAGAGGGAGTGCTGTAAACATAGTATATCTTGACTTTTGCAACATTTTTGTCAAAGTTCCCCATGATATCCTGATTAGCAAACTAACTAGGTGTGGGCTGGGTAGATCAAGTGTCAAGTGGATACACAATTGGCTACAGAATTGTACTCAGATGGTGATGATTAATGTATCCTTCTCCAACTGGGAGCAGGTAACAGGTGGAGTACCCCAAGGCTCATTCCTGAGTCCAGTGCTATTAATGACTTGGACAACATAATGAAATTCAACAGGGATAAGTGCAAAGCACCACACCTCATAAAAAGAAACCAAATGCACAGTTACAAGATGGGGGATACCTGGTTCAGCAATACTACAAGTGAGAAGGATCTTGAAATTGTCATAGATCACAAGCTGAATATGAGCCAATAGTGTGATGTGGCTACAAAAAAGGCAAATGCTATTTTAGGCTGCATTAATAGAAGTATAGTTTCTAAATTGCATGAGGTCCTAATTCCTCTCTATTCAGCACTGGTTAGGCCTCACCTTGAGTATTGTGTCCAGTTCTGGACACCACACTTCAAGTAGGATGCTAACAAATCGGAACAAGTTCAGAGGAGGGCAACAAGGATGATCAGGGGGCTGGAAACCAAGCCCTATGAGGTAAGACTGAAAGAACTGGGTATGTTTAGCCTTGAGAAAAGAAGACTGAGGGGTGATATGATAACAGTTTTCAAATACTTGAAAGGCTGCCATACAGAGGAGGGGCAGGATCTGTTCTTGATCATCCCAGAGTGCAGAGCACGTAACAATGGACTCATGCCACAGGAAGCCAGATTTCGATTGAATATCAGGAAAAACATCCCAACTGTTAGAGCAGAAAGACAGTGGAACCAATTACCTCGAGAGGTGTTGAGTGCTCCAATACTGGAGGCATTCAAGAGAAACTTGGACAACCACCTAGCAGATATCCTTTGACTTGTATTCCTGCATCGAGCAGGGGGTTGGACTTGATGGCCTAATAGGCTCCTTCCAACTTCACTGTTCTATGATTCTATGTTTCAGTCACCCACAGATTGAATTGCTAGATTACTCTCACTATCTGGCTCTCTTTGAGAAAAGGATGGAACTTTTGATGGATCCAGAATAGAACAGCATATACTTCCAACTCTCTTTCAGTTCTGCTATCTTTTTGGGTGTCTCAGTGCTCACAATGGGGTCCTGTATAAGGTTTTAATTTTCTGTTTTATGTCACTCCAGCTATACTTAATAGAGGAGTAATATATCTAGATGCATGATGGTAGTGACTATTAGAATTCTTAGACAGTAGGGTTTTATTTTTATTTTTTTAGCAAAGAAGAATTCTTCACATGGTATGCAAACAACTTCCAATAATTCCTATGAAAAGTCAGGGATTGTGCAGTAAGCCAATAAAATAAAATAAAATAAAATAACCTACTGAAAATAGCACACATAATTAAACACAGTCATTTTAGAAACAGAGCAGCACGTGGCTATTGGGGGGGACGTTACTACAGTTCACAGTGGCAAACATTCACTTAAAAACAACATTTCTGCTAACTGTTAGCATGCCAGTTACACAACTGTACCTGAGTTTCTATGAGGAAACAAAAAAATCAAACTGTTTCCTGATAAATGGTTGGCGCCTAATAACACTTCCACTGGAGAATTACCTTGGGAGACCGGAAAACAGATCTGCAGGTATAATAAAACATATATTGACAGTTTGAAGTAGTTAAATTAGTGCTCATTATTGCTCCAGAATTATAAAAAAGAATGCTGTCATTGTATAATAATAGACAGAAAACATAGATGTCGTTTCTGAATATGAAGCTACAAAATTCTCAGTAATTTTAACAGCTCCAAACCAATAATTTACAGCTGTGGCCCTCTAACTGCTCACTTAAAAACCACTAACATATACTATATATATAACATATGTAACAGTACATATAACAGTAACAGTATACTGTTTGCTTGATACGCTATTAATTCTGAATCTGTGCTTCAGTTATTGTTAAATTTCGTGTACACTTGTAGCATTTGAAAAATGCTAACTTTTGTGCACTCTGTATATCAAATGGTGTTGCAGGTTGAGCATCACAGCAGAACTTCACTACACTCATAACAAAGAAAAATTTCACTTACAGTTAAGCTGCATTCTATATGCTGAAATATATCGAATCTTTGTAAAAGACATGCATTGCAAACCGAAGGACCTCAACTTAGTGAATATCTAACTATACCATGCAGGATTCTGTCCTTTTAGTTGTCTTGACTTTTAAAGCCAACTAAAGATGGATCCCTCTGAACTTTTCAGATGCGGGCATAATGACCAATCAAGAACCAGCTTTCCTCCACCAGTTTCGAAGGGCATCTCGCATTCTGAATATATGTTAGTATTGTTGCTATCACTGTCCTCTCACAGATCAGCGCTAGCGTGACTCCTACTGGAACCTATCTTTCACTGCTTATCCATATACTGAGTTCTTTGAGATTTTTTTTGTTGAATAAATCAAGTGTATAGTCACTAGTGCATTCTGCAGGAAAGGACAGACTAAGATTAGATAAGCACTGAACAAAATAAATAAAACAAATCTATACTATTAACAAACCGTATGCTTGTTTTACAGCACTCATAATTTGCTCAGACTTCCTACTAAAATGCAATTTCTCTTCCAGCTTGGGAGAAGAGGAGAAGATTATCCAGAATGTTTCCAAGTCCAAATGCACCAATAGGTTTCAGAACAGCATATGTACACACATGCCTATGAAGACAGGCAAGGGATGTCTCCTTCAAAGACTTCTTCACATAAGCAGACTGCTGGCTTCCTTTGCACAAGCAGATTGGTGGCTACTTATACAAATAGGAGTGTCTGTATAAATTGGACCTTATGCTCACTTCCCAGTGCACAGAGAAGTCTACACTGGATGAATGGCTGAATTTTCACAACTGGACAATGAGATCTGCTGTGGCAGCAATTATGAGCTCAGGAAGTGAGATACTGCATGTCTCGCTATACCCTATCCTCCATTTTCTAGTGGTTAATAGAATGATCCAAGTGTTCAAAAGTTTTTATGAGCTCTATTCCACTCAGGACAGGAGATTTTGGTCCTCCTGGCCAGGTTCTGTTGCAGAAATAACAGAGAACTAAATCTACAAAGTAGACATTTTACATCATGGTCACCTGAACAGCTTTAAACATGTCCTCAAGTTTCAGCCATCTGCTATGGACAATTTTGTTTTATGTATTCTCGGAGGCTTCCACAGCTGGGATCCGATGGTTGTTGTAGGTTTTCTGGCCTGTCTGGCCATGTTCTTGGGTTTTTTCTTCCTAATGCTTTGTCAGACAGAGCACAGACAGAGTTCTGACTCTTGTCCTCTGAAGATGCAGTCCACAGAGACTAGTGAAACGTTGGGAAGAAAAACCTCAAGAACATGGCCAGATAGCCCAAAAAACCTACAACAACCTATTTTGTTTATTTTTGATGTTCATAAATTGAAAAATGATTGGGGGAAAAACTGTCCCATATACAGTGGTGCCTTGTTAGACGATGATAATCCGTTCCACTGAAATCGCTGTTTAGCGAAATCATTGTCTAGCGAAAAGCAAATCGTTGTCTAGTGAAAATTGGTTTGCGAAGCAGGGACCAAACATTGTCCAGCGAAATTCCCCCATAGGAATCACTGTTTTGCGAATTGCTATAGCGATCGCAAAAAGTCAATGTCTAGCGGAAAAACTGTCATGCAGGGTAACCGTCTAGCAAGGTACCACTGTACAGTATATATATTGTCCCCAGCTAAAAATATTGCAATGTAAAAAGTCCTATGTCATTTTTCAGCCATTCTGAGAAGCAGAAGTAACTTATTTTGGTTATAATTAGGTTGGCCCAATTCAGAGACAATGTTGGGATTCTCTGTCCATTTAGGAGATGCAGACTGTCTGCTAACTTTAAACTTATTGCTAACATTCAATATACTAAAATTCCTATGAGGTCAGAAAATACTGCAGATTTCATTCAATAGAAAAATTCAATCAACCTGGATGGTAGTTAAGTGGAGTAAAACAATTTTCCATCTGAAATAAGATGAGCTTATTGCAATAACATATATCTTTGCAATTTTAAAATATCCATATAACATCCAATACATAATATTTTAAATTAATCTAGAAGTTTTACTATGAACATTAAGCTGTGAAACATGAACACCTCCATTCACAGATAGCAGCTCAATGTCATATTATGGGGACAGGCGGAAAATGTGTACCTACATATATGGGTTGAGAACCAAGAATCTTACACCTCAGAAACACCAGTAAGATGTGACCCTGTTTTCCATTAACAGCAGATATGGAACTCTACATTACAGGTTTTTTTTAAAGTCCCCTAAGTTTAAACACCATTTGTTCTGTAGCACACATTTGGAAATGTTATGGATCTCTTGTGAGAACACAACTGATTATATCGCTTTGGGATCTTAGCTATAATAGAGCACCCAAGGCAAAAAAAAAAAAAAAAAAAAACCTTTGGGACCCAAATGCAACAGAATATTAACTTCTGGATTTGCTTTATTGTCACAAAAGCTTTTCTTATAGGTAAAGGAAATTATCCTTATATTATACATCTTGATAGATAATCTTGTTATATAGGGGCTTGTTTTACAGCCATAGGTAAATTCTCCTGATATCTTGAAGGGTGTTAAGAGTGTGTTCATTCTAAAACAAAATAGGGCCAAATGCTGCTAAAGGATTATGGAACATATAGGTCCAGTGATTAGTAGCTTGTTCCCATGTATATTCATTGAAATAGGCCCCACTACATTCACAGGTCTTATTCCCTAGTGTTTAATGGTTGTGACTTTAGTTACCAAACTAATCTAATCTAGTTTATAGAATGGGCAAAATTTCCAACAAATCAGGTCTTATTCCCTAGTGTTTAATGGTTGTGACTTTAGTTACCAAACTAATCTAATCTAGTTTATAGAATGGGCAAAATTTCCAACAAATCAGATCGTTTTCAATAGCTCCTGGAACCCCATTATTGCTATGCCAACAATGAAGTATTCTACTATCACACTGATAGTTATGGTGCTATTTTGAACTTGGCAGATTATGCTTGTAAAAAATTTGGAGACATCTGTGACTGCTTTATTACATATTTAACACATAGGCACCTCACTGTCTTCTTGCTAAACAATATGTTGTCACATTTGTTGTTTGGGCAGGATAGATTTGCTTGTCTTTGCCTTACAACCCATCTGGTTTTTCCAAGCTGATCAGGAAGAACGGAAAAAGGGGAGGAGGGAGACCATATAGTGATTTCCAGAGTGTATATCAATACAGAAATCAAACCACCATGATATCTTCTCATTTACATTGCATTGCTGTTGTTTTCTAAGAAATACACTGCACCTCACCTGCAGCATTCAATGCCTACTGTATGGGAATGTGTCTCTCTACCAATCCGCAGCTCTCAAGCCACCGCTGCATGAAAAAAACAGCAATGCAAAAGCAAAACAAAACAAAACAGTACAGTCAAGTAGTTAATTTTGTGCAGTTCAATCACTTTAATGAGGCTGTTTATTAAGGAAATCATACTCACCCGAACCTCCCTAATAATGCCCTATGTAATTTGCACAGCATATTTTATGACTTTTAATAGTCAGTAAAGAGTATGAACAAGTAATAAAACAGTATGAAAACAATACTTGTGTCATGGGCCACTTGATGCCAGTTCCTTCTATGTTTTACATATAAAGCATTCTGGTTAATCAATTACATTTTGAAAGAGTACAGGCTTGTTTTGGTTTGTTTTATTTATAAGTATAAAGAACACACTATATATATTCCACATATCTTCTTGTTAAGAATCAACATGGTTAGCACCATGTGAACTGTCACATTAATAACCTGATGCTGATATTCAAATTTTCTGTCTTAAGCTAAAGAAAGATTGAATACCCCGCTGTTGTGTGGCCAAGATTGAAGAGGTGTCTCACTGACATTGTTCAAAGTTTATGAAAATATATGAATGCTCAAATGTCATTGGTTTTGTGCCTCCAACAGACTGTGGTTTTATGAAAAATCAGCCTTTTAATCAAAATGATTGAATGCCTTAAGGTCGAATCCAAATATATCAGTTAATATCTAGAAACATGCTATTTCTGCAAATTTTGCCAAGCAGTACATATTGTGGTACATTTTAAAGTGTTAATTTGTGTATTCCATATTGAAAATTGATCTTGAGATTCCGCTTTTTGTCAAGCAAAAACATATGGTTACAAGCTCTATGCATTTTACATGACGGCTGTTGAAGCTGTCACAAGTGCAAACTTGATAACCGACGTGACACATACGCAAATAATTTGCTTGTTTAGTAACAATTCAAAGCTTCATTATTCACACAAAAACACATTTTTAAACGATCAGATGGGATGAGTCTTCATTTTGCAAAATCTTGCCTCATTGGTGTGCAAACACAGATAAAATAAAGCTGGAAAGTAAGTGGTATTAAAACAAATCCAAGAATATGGGTATTTCCAGATAATTATTGAAGCAGATGGTGTTTTTTTTGTTAATTCTGCCATTAGTCTGAGAACTTGATGTCTTACATCTGCACTTGGTAAAATAAATTTTGCAACTGACATTATCTCAGTTTTCTCAAAATACTTCTGTCAGTTTTACCCCAAGATTTGCTAACATCTGCTACAGCGCATGCCTGTCAGATGCAAATGTTTGAAAGCATTCCTTCAAAATATTTCAGACTTTAATTTTAATTTACTCTCTTTGTAATGGTACAAATATTGCCATTGAAAGAGCTATTAACCCTCAGGTACAAGGAGGAAGAAAAGAACCCCCACAATGAATGAGTCTGAAGTTATTATCTGACCCCACAATAACTGAATTGATGCACTGAGCGTTAGCATTATATAGACACTAGTTTGTAAAAGCTGGACTTCCAGAGGTAGTTGCAATGGAGAATGCTCCAGCTCAGGATTGCATGCTGCCAACTGTCTTCAGTTCCAGGATATTCTCATTCCTTTCTCCTCCTGGTCTCCCTCCCTCTCCACTGTCAATCAGTATTTCATAGAAAATTAATGTGCTTACTTCAAACTGATTTGATCTGAGGCTCTTCCCCCTACTTAAGTTTTTGTTTTGTTGGTCTGCAAACCCTTTCAGCCTGTTGATATCACCTCCTTGTGTGTGAGAGAGATGCTGCTTACTATTGGTGTATAGCAGAAAGGAAATTATCTTAGTCCACAATCTCATTTCACATTCATTCATTCATTCATTCATTCATTCATTCATTCATTCATTCATTCATTCAATCTATCTATCTATCTATCTATCTATCTATCTATCTATCTATCTATCTATCTATCTATCTATCTATCTATCTGTCTGTCTGTCTGTCTGTCTGTCTGTCTGTCTGTCTGTCTGTCTGTCTGTCTGTCTGTCTGTCTGTCTGTCTGTCTGTCTGTCTGTCTGTCTGTCTGTCTGTCTGTCTGTCTTATTTACCACCCATCTAGTGAATCACCACTCTACAACAGAACTGAAGAGACATAAATTACTGCATATAAAGCATCAATTATATAAAAATTAACTATAAAAAAACCTAAATCCTTCATTGCAAGTAGCAAGACTGGTGGCAGAATAAATGTGGTTCAATATGTATCCTCCTCCATCCCCCTCTGTGCCAGTTAATTGGGGAGGACCTCCCCAAAAGCTTCTTGAGAAAGCTCTGTTTTAAGAAACTTTTTAAAGGTACAAGGGAAGCGTGCCTGAAACCACTCCTGAGGTATCACATTCAAATTGATGTTTTCGAGGCCTCTTGAGGTTTGAACGCCTGCAAGCACAGGGTCTATGAGGACGGAGCCATACAGGCAGTCCAATCTGGCAGAAGACATTCAGACAAGTAGCAAGTTTGAACTTTATCTGTTACAACCAAGACCTTGAATCCGGAGCAGAAGTGCAACAGTTACCAGTGCGGACGGACCAGAATTCAGGTGATATGAACAAATTTTCTCAATCAACAAATTTACTACAATCAGTCTGGCCACTGCATTCTGGACCTCTTGAAGCTTTCATGTCAGCATCAAAGAAACTTCATGTAAAACTATTGAAGTAGTCAGTTTCTGAGACTACCAGTGTGTGAACCAATGTTGTTAAAGACCTGGCATCCAGATAGGGACACAGCTGGGCAATTCACCAAAGTTGGAAAAATGCAGAACATGCTATAGCAGAGACCTGTTTTTCCATGGTCACACTGGGTCTAAAATCATGCACAATGTGTGTACCTGGTTTCACATATTTATAGTGTGTCTGTGTTTTATGTATTAGCATTTGTTGTTGCTTAGCCTCATGACAATCATGAAATGGTTACTGGGTTATAATTAGTGAGTAAGCAGTGATTGATCAGAATCCTTCTGGTTTTCACATTAAGCTTATGTAACTTGCTGCAGCTAATTGACAATTATAATGATTATGTACTTGGTCACATACCAAAATGTACACCCAAGATGGGCATGGACATCTTGTCAACAAGCTGCAATTAATTGCAGTAAGTTATATAAACCTTGTAGGAACACCAATAGGAATCTGGCCATTGTGTATTTTGATTCCCTAACTCAATACTATGACAGTCTGACAGAGCTACAAAACTATAAATATGTAAAAAAAGTTTTAGGTCCAGTAATTTATAACGCAAAAAAGAATAGGATACCTTCACATGGATTCAATGCCTATTAACAGAGAGAGACAGAGAGAGAGAGAGTGCATGTGCATGTGCATGTACGTGTACGTGTACATGTACGTGTGCGAGAGAAATAGAGAGTGTGTGCGAGAGAAATAGAGAGCCTTATAATGCATTTTGCAGCATCTTCCATAATATAACCTGCATCAAACTCTCTTTTGTACTTCCTTTTAGCAAACTATAACCTATTCAGTTCTTCAGAACACCTCTGGTTAATGACTATGGGATATTGTACTTCTGTATTCATGATTCAAAATATCAAGAAATGGCCTGATATTGCTGCACAATATCATCCCCACACTGCCAGCAGGAAAAAAAAGGATGCCAAGCTTTACATAGCAAAGGGCAGTCTGAATGTTGACCACAATCATGGCCAATGTTTCCTCTAAGTTGCACAGCCATGTGGCCACAGAGCGCTTCATCAGGGCTGCGCAGCCAAAGCAGTGTCATTGCCCATTTGCTTCTGGTTGCGGCTGGAACCCCATGTGCATGGGGCGGGAGCCCTGCCCAGCACTCTGGAAAATCAGAGGGAACACTGCCCATGGCAGCCTTGTTACAGAAATCCTGAGTGAATACAATGATTTTTTTTTTTATTGAAAACACTTAGAGCTGAGACAAACACAATTGCTCAGTGCTTTCGGAATGTAGAAATACTTTGAACATGCCTTACAAAACTGTATACTAATTCCCTGGAGATTCATGGCAAAATGTCTCTTTCTGGATGACTGTTACTCTATTATTTTCTTTAAAGGAAGCCTTTTTTAAAAAAACTGTTCAAAGAAAACCAGTCTTTTGACTGTTTCTGTGACGTTTCATTGTCCCCCAAACATCTCCTTTCCTGGCCTACAAAGCTGCAACAATGTATCTATTTTGCAATGCTCCTGTTGGTAAGTCTGTTCCATTCTTGCTCAGTATTATAACAAATTGTTTTCCCTTTCGAAAGGCCTATTGCAGCCCATGAAGTCTGGATTCTTTCTGAATTTTTAAAAAAAGCAGGTTAGACCAACCATCCTCTTTCAAGGTACGCAAGATCGATCTTTTCAGTATGAATGAAATCTGGGGACATTCAAAGTCAATTGTTCTGTACAGGCGAAACAGTTTTATTTTTTTTTTAAAGGATAACTTGCAAACCCATTTTTAGAATTGTCTCGCAGAATGTTTATTTGCTCTGCTGCACAATACCATAGCTGCACTTCCATGCAACTATAATGCATCACTCTACAAGATAAATCGGGGGTGGGTGGGAGAAAACAATCAGTCAGAAAATGCATAGGCATGCATCTGTTTGCTTTGGTGAAACAGTGCAGCTCTCAGGATTTGTCCAACAAGACTGAGAAAAAAGGTAAAGCACTACATATGAGTACAGGGCGAGGAAGCTTTACAATCAGAGTGCTCTGAGGATCACCTCTACTTTAGACTAAGATTAGAAGGACAAAATATCACACAAAGGTACAGCAAATATAAAGACTAAACTGGATGCACTCAACGCTAACTGACATCATACACTTCATGACTTCATGCCATAGGAAGTCTGCTTTTTATCTTTCAGAAAGACAACCATTGCCTGCCTAGCGCCACGCGTCGTCGTTGTCGTTTAGTCGTGTCCAACTCTTCGTGAACCCATGGACCAGAGCACGCCAGTGCCACAACCAATCTAGTTATACCTAAGTTTCGGCAAAGCATAATGCTGCATGCTACCTGAATTGTTCATAAACAAATAAAAGAGCCTACTTTGGGATTAAGATAACACCGATCTATACTGAAACTTCAGGTAACTGTATGAAAGCAGCTTATTTAGGTCCAGGCTCCTCAGGGTGACAGGAAAAAAAAAGAGTCTGGAGACAAAAGATTTCTGGTGCTGTCACGAAATCATCTTAGGAGAAAATCACCATTAGCTCGAGCCTACTGCAGAGGGAATGGAGGATAACATGGGACAACTTGAATTTATTACCCTAGGCTCCTTGAAGAGAGGAAAAGTGGCAAATACGAGTACAGTAATAAGGTGCAAATCACAGAGAGGAATATTAACAAGGAATTTATATTGAAAGAGAAACGAGCAGGAAATGAATGGAAGATGCCGAGACCTATAGAGTCACAAGGCAGAATGAATCAATTAAGATTTGTACTTCCAACAGAGATAAGGTACTGAGGTGGGACAAAAGCTGCTCTGAGACTCTTATTTCCAAGTTTAGAAGTTACAAGTCATGAACTGGCTTTCAGCAAGGTTCTAATTCTCTGAGCTTGGACCCTTAAAATGGCATCATTCCTGCAGAAGACAGAGAAATCTTAGGATCTGCAGAAATATAAAGATGGGCTGGGCAGGAAGACACACAAAGAGGCTAATGAGGACCAAACCAAGGAGGACTTAGGAGAAGAGGGACTGGACATACTCTGTGGCTATGGAATGCTGCTTGTTGTAGGAGTTATAAATCTACTTGGGGCTACTGAAATGAATATCCTACAAAGGACATGGTTGGCTAGAAATTGGAGCAGAAATATTCCACACTGCAACATTTTGATATGGGTCCCACTAGTCCTTTCTAACCATCCCTGCTATCTGATCGCATTTTTGTACTCATTTAAATGCTTTAGATGTCAGGCACAAAATAAAGCTGTGAATATGCAATGATTTTAATTATTGATCTAACTGTATTTTTTAAAAATAGTACTCATATTTTGCTGCCTTGTCGTGGCAAAGGGGCTTGAGTAACTCAGAGAAGCTATGGGCTATGCCGTGCAGGGACACCCAAAATGGACAGGACATAGTGGAGAGTTCCAACTAAACGCAATCCACCAGGAGTAGGAAATGGCAATGCCACTCCAGTATCTTTGCCAAGAACGCCCCATGATCAGAAACAAAAGGCTAAAAGATATGACACTGGAAGATGGGCCCCTCAGGTCGAAAGGCGTCCAACATGCTACTGAGGAAGAGCGGAGGACAAGTACAAATAGCTCCAGAGCTAATGAAGTGGTTGGGCCAAAGCCTAAAGGACGCTCACCTGTGGACATGCCTGGAAGTGAAAGGAAAGTCCAATGCTGCAAAGAAAAATAATGCATAGGAACCTGGAATGTAAGATCTATGAACCTTGGGAAGCTGGAGGTGGTCAAACAGGAGATGGCAAGAATAAACATTGACATCCTGGGCGTCAGTGAACTAAAATGGATAGGAATGGGCGAATTCAGCTCAGATGATTATCATATCTACTATTGTGGGCAAGAATACCATAGAAGGAATAGAGTAGCCTTCATAGTCAACAAAAGAGTGGGAAAAGCTGTAATGGGATACAATCTCAAAAATGATAGAATGATGTCAATACGAATCCAAGGCAGACCTTTCAACATCACAGTAATCCAAGTTTATGCACCAACCACCACTGCTGAGGAGACTGAAATTGAACAATTTTATGAAGATTTACAACACCTTCTAGAACTGACACCAAAGAAAGATGTTCTTCTCATTCTAGGGGACTGGAATGCTAAAGTAGGGAGCCAAGAGATAAAAGGAACAACAGGGAAGTTTGGTCTTGGAGTTCAGAACGAAGCAGGGCAAAGAATTTTGTCAAGAGAACAAGCTGGTCATCACAAACACTCTTTTCCAACAACACAAGAGACGACTCTATACATGGAAATCACCAGATGGGCAATATCGAAATCAGATTGATTATATTCTCTGCAGCCAAAGATGGAGAAGCTCTATACAGTCAGCAAAAACAAGACCTGGAGCTGACTGCAGCTCTGATCATCAGCTTCTCATAGCAAAATTCAAACTTAAACTGAAGAGAGTAGGAAAAACCACTGGGCTACTCAGGTATAATCTAAACCAAATCCCTTATGACTACACAGTGGAAGTAAAGAACAGATTTAAGGAACTAGATTTGGTGGACAGTGTGCCTGAAGAACTTTGAATAGAGGTTCGTAACATTGTACAGGAGGAAGCAACAAAAACCATTCCAAAGAAAAGGAAATGCAAGAAAGCAAAGTGGCTGTCCAACAAGGCCTTAGAAATAGCAGAGAGAAGAAGGGAAACAAAATGCAAGGGTGATAGGGAAAGCTACAGAAAATTGAATGCAGACTTCCAAAGAATAGCAAGGAGAGACAAGAGGGCCTTCTTAAATGAACAATGCAAAGAAATAGAGGAAAATAATAGAAAAGGAAAAACCAGAGATCTGTTCAGGAAAATTGGAGATATTAGAGGAGCATTTTTTGCAAAGATGGACATGATAAAGTACAAAAATGGGAGGGACCTAACAGAAGCAGAAGACATCAAGAAGAGGTGGCAAGAATACACAGAGGAATTATATCAGAAAGATTTGGATATCCCGGACAACCCAGACAATGTAGTTGCTGACCTTGAGCCAGACATCCTGGAGAGTGAAGTCAAGTGGGCCTTAGAAAGCCTGGCTAACAATAAAGCCAGTGGAGGTGATGACATTCCAGTGGAACTATTTAAAATTGTAAAAGATGATGCTGTTAAAGTGCTACATTCAATATGCCAGAAAGTTTGGAAAACCCAACATTGGCCAGAGGATTAGAAAAGATCAGTCTACATCCCAATCCCAAAGAAAGGCAGTGCCAAAGAATGCTCCAACTACTGTACAATTGCACTCATTTCACACACTAGCAAGATTATGCTTAAAATCCTACAAGGTAGGCTTCAGCAGTATGTGGACCGAGAACTCCCAGAAGTAAACGCTGGATTCCGAAGGGGCAGAGGAACTAGAGACCAAATTGCTAACATGTGCTGGATTATGGAGAAAGCCAGAGAGTTCCAGAGAAAACATTTACTTCTGCTTGACTATGCAAAAGTCTTTGACTGTGTGGACCACAGCAAATTATGGCAAGTCCTTAAAGAAATGGGAGTGCCTGACCACATTGTCTATCTCCTGAGAAACCTATATGTGGGACAGGAAGCAACAGTTAGAACTGGATATGGCACGACTGATTGGTTCAAAGTGGGGAAAGGAGTACGACAAGGCTGTATATTGTCCCCCGTCTTATTTAACTTATATGCAGAATACATCATGCGGAAGGCTAGACTGGAGGAATCCCAAGCCAGAATTAAGATTGCCGGAAGAAATATCAACAACCTTCGATATGCAGATGATACCACTCTGATAGCAGAAAGTGAGAGGAATTAAAGAACCTTGTAATGAGGGTGAAAGAGGAGAGCGCCAAAAATGGACTGAAGCTCAACATCAAAAAAACTAAAATCATGGCCACTGGTCCCATCACCTCCTGGAAAATTGAAGAGGAAGATATGGAGGCAGTGACAAATTTTACTTTCTTGGGCTCCATGTTCACTGCAGATGGAGACCGCAGCCACGAAATTAAAAGACGCCTGCTTCTTGGGAGGAAAGCGATGACACACTTTGATAGCATTTAAAAAGCAGAGACATCACCTTGTCAACAAAAGTCCGAATAGTCAAAGCTATGATTTTTCCTGTCGTGATGTATGGAAGTGTGAGCTGGACCATAAAGAAAGCAGACCACCAAAGAATTGATGCCTTTGAATTGTGGTGCTGGAGGAGGCTCTTCAGAGTCGCCTGGAGTGCAAGGAAAACAAACCTATCAATTCTAAAGGAAATCAACCCTGAGTGCTCACTGGAAGGACAGATCCTGAAGCTGAGGCTCCAGTAATTTGGCCATCTCATGAGAAGAGAAGACTCCTTGGAAAAGACCTTGATGTTAGGAAAGTGTGAGGGCAAGAGGAGAAGGGGACGACAGAGGATGAGATGGCTGGACGGTGTCTGTGAAGCAACCAACATAAACTTGACACAACCCCGGGAGGCAGTGGAAGATAGGAGGGCCTGGTGTGCCCTCCTATGGGTTCACGACTAAACAACGACATCATGTTAAAACACAACAGGAAAAATAATGGAAAAGATACATCCTTTGGCAAAGACCCCAATTGTAGACTCTGTTTCATTCACTGCTAAGCATAAAGAACTGGAAGTTATAAAACTAAAACAATTGCTTTCATTTATATCTGTACCTGATTATTCTGATAGCTGAAATGTCTGAATAAGTTCAGAATGTGTAAAGCCTGTCACATTATAGAAACATGTCTCTTTAAACTAAATGTGAAATTCCAGTAATTGAAGTGATAAATCTAGTGTTTTTGCTGAGGTACTTTTGATGAGAACTACAGTAGTAAATTAGAAATTATTCTGTGCTGTTATATCATGGTAAAAGCCTTTCCATTATCTATTGTCAGTCACTGGGGATAGGCAAATAACTCAGCTGTCAATCTAACAGTGAAACGTAAAGTTCTGGGAATAATCAATAAAATGGGGAAAATTCTTCTATTATTCTCATGTAATCCTTTCAACAACTCTAAGTTGTCCCCCCCCTTTACTTTTGCACATCTCATTTATCCACAGATATATTGGATATATTGGAATATTTCATTTTTTATAGCTAGTTGTGTGTCACTGTGTTTTCACACGGTATACGAGAGCTACATTTCAATAAGAACAACTAGCTATAACTTGAATTGTAAATGCAATTTTACACATGATACAGACTTAATTAAATTAACCATAACAACCACCTATGTTTTATTATTGATTTTTCAGTGCTACTATTTATTGCTTAATATGTCTACTTTAAAACTCCATGATTTTGGTGCACTTTCAAACAGCCATGGAAATATCATCCATATGTCGGATCGCTGATAGCCGAAATAGCAGCATAAATTCTGCATGCCATATAGCTGTTTGTAAAATAATGTCTGTTACACACCATCTGTAATCTAAATCAAAAACTATTTACCTCATCAGCTGCAGTGAGAGTGAAATAATGAATGGAAGAACCTCAATTTCATAGCTGGGAACAGGAACATGATATACAGAATATGTTTTTGGATTCCTGGACCTATACGTACAATGAAATTCTAACTGTGATAAGGGAATAGCATTGGTGAGACATGTAAAATGACGACCATACTATATTTAAACACTCTAAAGACACTCTAAAGACATTAGGGTGTTTTTCTTTCTGTTTTATTTCTCTGCATACAGGGGTGCTATAAGTATACCAGAATACCAGATGATCCATCCATGCAAAAAGGGGATACAAATCATCTTTCTTTGGGAAAGGCTTTGGGTTGGTGGCAGAACATGCATTTTTACAAGATTCAATCTATGAGGTATATATGTATGAAGACCTGTCTGAAACCCTGGACATCGATTGCTAGTCATAAGAAGGTAAAGAGAGCCTTATTGGGTCAGACCAAAGGCCATTCTAATTTAGCTATTCTAGTCCCACAATGACCAACCAGATATGTATGGAAAGTCTACAAAACAAAGGCCAATATCCTGTTGTGTAGCTCAGCGATAGAAGTGATGTTTCCAACTTCAGCAAATTGCTACTAATCAAAGAGTTCGTTTTTGATTTTGTCCATGTGACTCATGCTTTGCACAGCTCACACTCACTAATACATACTATAGACACTTTGAAAGGAGCTTTCCAAAGAGGATACTCTGTTTTAGCTATTGGAGGCTATGCACGTTACTTGGACTATTGATACTCCAGCATTATGAGTCTCACCATGGAGATCTTGCAAGAAAGAATTTTTTGTCATAAAAGTTGTCCTCCAGACATAAACTGGAAGTGAAAATGGAGGGAACAGGGTCAGCACATTCTCCCTCTTTATCTGTTTATTGTTACACTTTTTGCATGTCTGAAGAGGGCTTCCATTCTTTGCTATCTCTGTTTCACAAAATGTTATCTGTTGCTAGACATCACCCACTCCTCTCACTATAAATGGTTCTGGAGCTCCTCAGTAACTACTTCCCACTGGTTCTTAATCTGCAGTTTCACTTATTCACAGTTTGCCAAAACATACAAGTGCACCCTCTTGTGTCCTTTCTACGTTGTCTATAGGGTCCCCTCGTATCTGTGGTTTCTGACATCTACTGTAGTATGTGGAACCGATCCCCTGTAGATACAGGGGTCCTACTGCATTATGTCCCAACAATCGTTCTGTCAACAAACCTAAGTCTCACTATGATAGAAACAAAAAGGTCCACTTTTTCTAAGAAGGACATACATATGTTTAACAAGGATTCTGTTGTTATATTTATCAAAAACAGAAATATGGTGGGCAGAAAGAATGGTGGATTTAGGTCTTGATACTGTCAGCATTCAAAGCACTGCAGAGGGAGAACTCAGAGCAGATGGGAGGCAGACAGAGATAGCTCATCACAGCTGCAAGAGGACTTGAAGACGGAGAGTGAATTGTTAGTAATTGTTTTCAAAAGTCAGCTAACCATAATTTCTATTACAGGGCTTGTCAACATCTAAATAAGAGCTATTGCATCAGCTCTGCTAGACACATGATTGTGATACACTTTGTATTCAAGAAATGCACAAAGACAGTAATCAGCGATGCTCCCAAAATATCTAGCATGCAACTTGCAGCAAAGAGACCTCGTGGACAATACAGATACACTCAGTCAGTCAGTTTTCAGATGGTAGAGCCTCTCTTAACAGATATGTTAGAAAAATGTGTCATATGACAGAAATCAATTCAAACCAAACCCTACTAAGACTCAAATCCTACTAAGATTCAAATATGTGCCTTTCTTCTGAGAAATGAGCAGGCATCTCAGAAATTTCAGGTTACATGGAAAGGCATCCAGCTATAGCATTCTTCTGCTCCCCAACACCTTAATGTTACTTTGGATTTTATGCTGATATATAAGAAATACTGCCAAAACACAAAACAAAAGTTCTGTGAAAGGAACAATATTCTTTGAAATCTATCAATCAGTTGAATCACACAATCACAAACACTAATAGCAATGGACTCAGTCCTATGCTACTCTGCAGATGAATACACCAGCCTCATGTGGTTGAGTTCAGCCCATGCCAAACAGATAGATGAAGCCCTCAATGAAAGCTGTAGAATTATTGCTGGTAGCCCAAAGCCAACTCCAATCAACTATGTAGCAGGCACTGTATCCACTGACATACAGAGAGAGCTAGCGGCTAATGATGATGATGATGTGTCATCAAGTCAATTCTGACTTATGGTGAATCTTTTCAGGGTTTTCCAGGTACAGAATAATCAGAAGTCATTTACCTTTACCTTTTTCTGGGGGTGCCCTGGGACTATGTAGCTTCCCTAAGGCCACACAGGATAGCTCTACTTGCAAGAGACACCTTGGGGAATCGAACTCCCAACCTCTGGCTCTGGCTAGATACCTAAACTACTGTGCTATCCAGCCAGCTCATAGTGAAATAAAAAGGAAATGAATGTACTCTCAGTCTTCGGCTACCATCCTGTCCCTCCTGGATTAAAATTAAGGAAAGAGTTTTTCCCCCAGAACATCCATGAATCTCGAAGAAACATCAGAGAATGCCAGAAGTATAATGCAGAAAGAAAATATTGCCCACCTCTCAAAATGGATAGAATACCATGGAAGTCTAGCCCCTGGTTTCACAGAGAACTTGGTTACTTTGAAGTTGCTTAATAGGCTACATACAGAGTGGAGTTGACCGAATCAAAATGAACCTAAGATATTGGGGTTTTCACAATGACATGGTCCTTTTCAAGTACAAAGAACAGGCAACTGCACCCTTATGTCTATGCGCCCCACAATGTGCTATGTAAGATTTTATGTTAGATACACTAAATGCTCTTGACATTGCCTGTTACTGAGCAAAAATCACATGATATCTTTATTAATTGTACTGTGGTGTTTCTGAGATGAACAAAGAAAGACCTAGGCTGCTTTACATGTACCACTGGCTGAGAACTGTTGAGGTAGAAAACAATACTTATCATCTTGTGAAAGTCACAGTTAAATATAGTTGTTTCAACTTGCCTGTCACCCAGTACAACCTATGCATATACCTTAGCCATTTCCAAAGTTCTTTCCCTAAAATAGACTACAAGGACATGGTGGCCCCATAATGCCAGGCACTTGCTCAGTGTTCATCTGTCTCCCATTTTTGCTCTCACCCCATGTGCTGTATTGGTTAGCCTTACATTCTTTTCTTTCCTATATAGGAATACACCTATCTGAAAGCATACATCAAGGATTCAATAGCAGCTACATCCCTAATGTCCAGTGTTATCATCCATTTAATTGTTTCTCTAAATTGTATCAGAAGAATATTGGGCATGAAAGAGCAAAGTGCATGGACTCTAGGTCAAAGCAATATATGCCACACTGTATAATCTTTTTACTGATTATGTACTGGATATGAAGGCAGCACTCATTTACGATGTGTTGTGAAATAGGAGCGAGGTGTTCTCTTAGAGCAGTGAAGAAACAAACTCCATATAAGAATGGACTCAAACAAGGCATAGGTGGTCAGAG
Organism: Pogona vitticeps; assembly: GCF_051106095.1. Taxonomy (NCBI): domain Eukaryota; kingdom Metazoa; phylum Chordata; class Lepidosauria; order Squamata; family Agamidae; genus Pogona; species Pogona vitticeps. The sequence continues at coordinate 172,162,878 of NC_135786.1, forward strand.
AACCCCAAAGAAGCCTAGTTTATAATAAACTACATGCATCTATGCATTTACTCTGACTTTTAAATCTCCTGAGAGGTTTGCTTATACTTATTTGATAGTTGTATTCTCATACATTAACCGGGAGGAGGGAAAACACACACAAATACTGTGTGATTTTTTCACAGGGGTACAATTGGGAGGAGTCTATCTTCATGGGTAGGAGTGTATAACTCTTAGCAAAAGAAATTCTGTACATTTGGGGGTGATACGTGTGACAGAACTGTGCTAATATGAAAAAGCACTGTTACAAGTGTTCAGAGATTTGGATAATGCTGTTTCAAATTGAGTGTTAAATGGACTGATCAGGAATATTAGTGGAACATGAATGCCAAGAGATATGCATACTACACGGCATGCACAGATGTTATCATAATTTTAAAGAGACAATATATATGAAAACAAAAACATGGCAATATTCCTCTTCCGTAGACTGAGGAGAACTGTGTGCAGTTTAGCCCTCTTCTATTTGTCTGTAATCAAATATCTACATCAAGAATCATGTACTTCCTTCTTTGCCACAATTCTTTCCAACACAGTTTGCCCTGTTTCAATGAATTCATACTTTGGAGGCAGCGATGGAGCTTGATGGTTTTTGAGTGTGTATGTGTTCTGTTTTGTTGTTGCCATTTAGATTGGAAGTACATTAAATATACAAATAAGATTATACAACTATTAATCATTTAATATGGAAATATCAAGTGTTCTGCTATGAAACATGACACCTGGGGGGGGGGGGAAGCATATTCTGTATAAGCCTTATCTGAATTTGCATGAAACATATTTTTGTGAAATTGCTCACATGTCACTGAATCTATTTTTCTTTTTAAGTCATGCATTAAATATGCATCACCACTCCCACACAGAAGTTATGCTGTATAGGTGAACTGTGAATGTGCCTTGTTCTCTGCTAAATAAATAACCTGAACATGAAGCAATTAACAATTGGTTTTATTAACATACACATAGAAGTATTGCTAGTACATATAGTTATTACTTGACTCCACCATTAAGAGTTTATTGTTTTAACAGCATGCCATCAGCCATGAAGAAAAAAAAGAAACGACAAGTGTACCTTGACTGAAATTAACACAGTATCCTGGTAACTTTGTTTTGTAGGCTCGACTGTCACATGGAAGATGATGTTTACATGTCTAGCTGAGCCCAAAATGATACTTTGTGCCTCGAATAGCCTATAGGTCTTCTTCCAATTTATTTTTTTTTCTGTTGCAGGTAGGGCAACCTGCTCCAGCCAGCCACAATTTGCTGAACAATTCCTATCAAACTCAGACAGCCTTGTTAACGCTGAGGAATATTTGCTTATTAATTTATTCATTTGACTTATACCTCACTTTTGTGTCCCGACATGTACAGATAAAACTGAAAATGGAAGACATAGATAAAAGCAAATGGAAATGTGTGTAATAATAAAACACAACTGAATGACAGCTAAACTATTTAAACTCTGAAGCACTGAGTGAAAACCATTCTAAAAACACATTTTGAATAGTACAACACTAATCCTTTAAAAGCTTTTTTCTCCTGTGTATGACAACAGTTGCTGAAAGCCTAGGTGAATAAAAGTTTTTGTCAAACGGGCAACAGAGAAGGGAGCAGCCTTGCCTCCCTTAGCAGGAAGTTCTGTGACCTGGGAGCAGCTACTGAGAAGGCATCCTCACCAAATGGGTCTGTGAGGGTTGTGAGAAGGGCCTCCTCCGAAAAGGTAGGACATCTTGTGTGGGAGAATAAAGTCCTTCAGACAGCCTGTACCCAGAGTAATGATGATAGCTGAAGTCTAGCAACATCTACAGAGACTACATGTTTTCTTCCACACATGTATCTCATACACTGCTTTGATGGTATCTATCAAGAACCCTGCATAGGGGTCTGTGTCAAGCTCCAGATGCCTCAGAGACAAGGCAATCTGCAAGATGAGAATGGCTCAGTGCTCGGCATACGGCCCCAATGCTGTTACTGCTGCTGACAGCCTATGCTGAGCCAAGAAGTCCCCACACCCAACCTCAAAGTGATGGGATTTAGTTTAGGGCCCAGACGAGACTGACAGGCTTCCAGGACAAATGCCAATAACATTGCCTCCAGGGAGAAGTAGCAGGAATGGAGCAAACTCCTGTGTCTATTACTTCCCACTTTCTTTTACCAATAAACCCCATTGCTGAGCTGGAGTTGATAGATACAGGGATGGAGGAGAGTTTGCCCCCTGTCCCCTGTGTTGAGTGAGGGTGGAGGGACTCATCAAGGTTTTTCTTTTCTTTTGCTTACAGAGATAGTCTTTTTGCATTTTTCTCTGACTATCTTTGACTTCATTCCATAACTCTTCTGGTTAATGCTCAGTTCAATTTAATAATTAATTCACTATTTCCAAATTACAAATTTCATATTAACATATATGGAATGTATCTGAAATAAATTGACAGAATGCTTCTTATGATGTTGTATTTGAGTTCTGATCCATTACAACTGTAAGGGACGTGGTGGCGCTGCGGGTTAAACCGCAGAAGCCTCTGTGCTGTAAGGTCTGTAGATCTTCAAACTGTAAGATCAAATCCATGTGACAGAGTAAGCACCCGTCGCTTGTCCCAGCTCCCGCCAACCTAGCGGTTCGAAAGGATACAAATGCAAGTAGATAAATAGGGACCACCTCGGTGGGAAGGTAACAGCGTTCCGTGTCTAAGTCGCACTGGCCATGTGACCACGGAAGATTGTCTTCGGACAAATGCTGGCTCTATGGCTTGGAAACAGGGATGAGCACCGCCCCCTAGAGTCAAACATGACTGGACAAAAATTGTCAAGGGGAACCTTTACCTTTACCTTTTACCATTACAACTGTACTATGTACAGTACTTATGGTGATGAGAGGATGACATGGTGATGAGAAAGCTTTGCTGTCTCATAGCTTTTAATGAACTATATTATCTATTTGCTACATCCTTTAATATTAATCAAGTGCTGTGAGGACAACAAGAAATTAATACTCTTCAGAGATCAAATTATATATACTTTTATGCATTGAATAGGGGGTTGGACTTGCTGGTTTTTAAAGGCCTCTTCCAACTCCATTATTCTATGTGAGGGAGTTGTGATCAACTAGTTCACTTCTAGGCATCTAAATTTCAATTTACATTGTGCTTTGATTCTCTCTGCAAAGCACCAAAATATATCTTGATAGATACCTGAAACACCTGCAAAATAAGGGTGACCAAAGATATTAGGCAGACCTGAAAAATACTACATGCTGTTGAAAGGAATGTGAATATATCCATTGCAAAACATTATGTCAAGTGATTATATGTAAATAGAGATTGTGGTCCCACTGTAGATTACTCACAACAAAATTAATTTATAAATAGTCCCCTGGAATATGTATTAAATTGTTGCTCAAATAACTCTGAATGAAAAGTAGTAAGCTATATATTGAAACAGTGCAGGATACAAGGTGTGAAAGCGTCTTTGATCTTAAGAGCCTTTACAGATACACTATTGGGCTGGAATCCAAAGAAAATCTAAAGTGTATGCTGCTTTCATTTTTAAAAGCTTGCTCCTAGCACCAAGTAAAAAAGGAGGTCAAAAAGTTGTTGAAATGACATGCAACTATCCATCAGGTTTTATCAGAAATTCCAAATTAACAGACTTTAATAGAAATAGTCTTATGTTGTAATTCCACCTTGGAAAGATAAAAAATATTTAGAAATTATGCTTCTTCTTCTTTTTAATGGGCAAGTTACAAATTTCTTTTTACAAGTTTGGGATATAATGGACATAACAGACCTTTACATATATGCAACAGGCATCCTTTACTTCATGCTTTTAATGAGTATGTTTTGGCGAGTGTGTGCCTAAGTAACTTTAAATCACAAAGAGGGCCATTTCACTTACTTATGAGTGGCTGAAGTTCAAACTTCTTTTCCATGTGTCATATCACACAAGTAATGATTTGAAATGTGGCCGAGAAAGATCTGTTACATGATACCACAAGAAATAAAGAGAATTTAAGAAACCAGATAAAGTTGTGTGTGTTTCTACGTATGCATAGAAGACGGCACCAGACCAATGTGCAGCTTATGAGTGTCAGCAGGAATGGTTCCAAGGGGTGCTTGTTGTTGTTTAGTCATTAAGTTGTATCTGACTCTTTGTGACCCCATGGACCAGAGCACGCCAGGTCCTCTTGTCTTCCACTGCCTCCCGGAGTTGGGTCAAATTCATGTTGGCAGCTTCGATGACATTGTCCAACCATCTTGTCCTCTGTTGCCCCTTCTCCTCTTGCCTTCACACTTTCTCAACATCAGGGGCTTTTCCAGGGAGTCTTCTCTTCTCATAAGATGGCCAAAGTATTGGAGCCTCAGCTTCAGGATCTGTCCTTCCAGTGAGCATTCAGGGTTGATTTTCTTCAGAATGGATAGGTTTGTTCTTGCAGTCCAGGGGACTCTCAAGAGTCTCCTCCAGCACCACAATTCAAAATCATCAATTCATCGGCGGTCAGCTTTCTTTATGATCCAGTTCTCACTTCCATGCACCGCTAGTGGAAAACCATAGCTTTAAGTATGCGGACCTTTGTCGGCAAGGTGATCTTAGTTTTTTTTTTTTTTTTGATGTTGAGCTTCAGACCATTTTTGGCGCTCTCCTCTTTCACCCTCATTGAGTTTGTTCATTCCTCCTCACTTTCTGCCATCAGAGTGGTATGAACTGCATATCGGAGGTTGTTGATATTTCTTCCGGCAACCTTAATTCCGGCTTGGGATTCAACCAGTCCTGCCTTTCGCATGATGTATTCTGCATATAAGTTAAATAAGCAGAGGGACAATATACAGCCTTGTCGTACTCCTTTCCCAATTTTGAACCAATCAGTTGTTCCACACTCAGTTCTAACTGTTGCTTCCTGTCCCACATATAGAAGTCCAGCGCAATTAACAAGATTTTTTCACACCAAAGGGGGTCACCATATCCCCTCAGCCATTCAGGTTTTCAAGGCTAAAGTTGTTGCTCAAATGCTCTACGGGTGCAAGTTTTTTTTTGCTTTACCTGACCTACGTCCTCTTGATGTAGTTCAAACCAAATTTTTGAGATCTATTTTGACTGTACCCCCCTGTACACTAATGCAGCCCTTCGACTTGAGGCTGGCCTAATCGCCATAAGAGCACGCGCCAAAGTCCACATGTTTAATTACTAGCTAAAGCTTCTCTTCTCTTTAGAAGGCTTGGCACAGTTGCCAGTTTTTGACTCCTTTCAATCAGCATGGAAACTACAACTTACAAAAGAAATAAGACAAACGGGCTTTTCCACCAATGTTCTTTTGGCGATGGGGCATATCAGCACTAAAGCAGCACTCAAACAAAGAATTTGGGACATAGAACTTCAAGAGCATATGAGCCAGGTAGGCAAATGCAGTGTTATCACTAATAATGTCTTTACAATATCTGCACATTTGACAAGCACAATGTCAACAAAAACCAGAAGAGCTTTCACATTAGCGAGACTTAATGTTTTACCCTCTAAGCTCATGGAGGGAAGATTTCAACATACAGTGGAGCCTCTACTTAAGGAATTAATCCGTATTGGAATGGTGGCTGCAAGTCGAAAAGTCTGTAAGTCGAATCTCCATTGACCTACAATGCACTGAAAACCGATTAATCCCATAACCAGTGGTTTTTATTCTATTTTTATTCCATTTTGGTTTTTTCTGGTCTGTAAGTCGATTCTCTGGCTGCAAGTCGAATCTAAATTTTGCAGCCAGAGAAGTCTGTAACTCGAAAAGTCTGTAAGCCGAGCCGTCTGTAAGTCGAGGGTCCACTGTACATCTATCTCGGATTGCCTGTCTCCGTGTAATGATGGCCAAGTGGAAACCGTAGGTCAAGTTTCACTGTACTGTCTTTTCTATAGAGATCTACGCACCAACCTCCTGAGCTCAATCATTCTCAAATATCCAGGAAGATAAGATGAATTTTACATCAAGCTACTTCTTTCTGATCAAGACTCCCTTATTACATGCTCTGCAGCAAGAATTTGTGCAGCAGCAATGGCACAGTGCTCCCTTGTAGTCTCCTGAGCTCACAGGTTGACTGTTTTTGGCATGGGAGTGGTTTATTGTCTAGCATGGGGAGGTTTTATGGTCCCAACCGAAGGGACAATGGTCCGGGGGATAGCTGTAGAGGTGCTGTGTTTTATTCTCCCTGTGTTTTACAATCAGTGCACGGTTGATTGCCTGTTGTGCACTTTTTAATTGCATTTTGTGTGTTTTGACAATGTAGTGTTTTATGGATTGGCTATACACTTTTGAATTGCATTTTGTGTATTTTGGCCACATGGTATGTTCTGTGAATTGTTTGTATATTTTAAAACTGTATTTTGTATGTTTTAGCCATGGATATGTTTCGTGGGATGGTCACCTGACCGTAATAAATAAATTCTTCTTTTTCTTCTTCTTCAATTAGTGAAATACATACAAGCCAAGTTTCAGAACTGATCTGAGCATGATCAGATCAGCTTATTCAGAAATCAGACAAGGAATAATAACTCAGAACAAAGTGTCATGGTCTGTTGTCTTAAAGAACAGTAACACAACAGAAAGAAAATATAATAATTATAATAATAATAATAAAAGATGAAAAATTCAGGTGTAAGAATTATGTATTTCATACTGAATAATTATTTCCTTACTGCCCGTAAATCCTCTCTGGTAAGCTGTGCATCTAAAACTCATCGAACTGCCAAGGGGTAAACGCAGCTCCATCCATCACACAGCCACTTGACAAATACATTCCATAATAGAAGTTTATTTTTATGGGAGGCTGAATCAAGGACTTTCCCATGCATACAAAAACTTGTCAAAATTATTTATGAGTCTTGCTGAGACACACAATATGTCATATCAAACTCCTATTTTCCTTCCAAGCACAGACTGTCAATATCTCTGCTACTATCAATAATGTGGAACACCGCAGCTATAGGCCTTCAGCATTTTGAGGTCATTTGCCCATCCGAGCCTGCTGCCAGGAGCTCTCTCTCTCTCTCTCTCCCTCTTTCTGTAACTGCAATGCAGCTGAGGAGATGAACATTTGCAATCACAGGGAGGTAGTGTTAAGGTAAGCATAAGGGATTGTACTCAAAGTCTTTGCCAATATAGATTTTTTAAAAAAAAGTGAAACTATGCTTGACAAATTACAGGTTATTATTGCTAGAATTATGAAAATGACAGGATTTCTTTGGCTTTTTGCTGCATTAAACTATCTTTAAGCTTTATCATATTATTATGCAATGATGAAACAAAACTTTCTGAGGATAATGTCCATAAGCTCTTATAAACCAAAATATGATATGAGTTAAAATATCTGTTTTGGAACATTTGGGGAAAACAAGACGTTTCTGAGACTATGGCTATGATTTGTTTCAGTGAGGGGTTCCCATAGGAAAATAACAGCAACACAATCCTTATATTCTATCCTGCACTTACAATATGTTTTAGAAGAAATACTAAACATGCAAAATATGCCGCTTGCTCTGCAGAAAGGCTGTCACAGTTGACCTTGCAAGACCACGGAAGACGCTATATGGAAATTGCTAGAGAGATGCTCCTCCAAGAAAGTCTCATGACATGTCATCCCCAGAACAAGATAGCATCACATGTAATGCAAGTCACTTCAGGGATATCCAGTTCACACATTTCAGTCTAAGAAAACATGGCCTTGGACATTATGAGGGCCAGACTGTATTAGTTTAAACTCTGCCATTTTAGAATACTATAGTATTATTTCAGCAGTAGACTACTCACACATGCATAATAATTCTTTATATCCTAAAAACTTCTTCCTCTGGAATGGCCTTTGATATGTTAAAACTAAGAAATGTAGTCTTCATAGCTTTATTCCACAGTACAAGACAAGATGAACAAGACAGGATGTGATGAATAACATATGGGTGTTTCACTCAATTTGTTGTACTCTTGTTGTAAATTGCAATATTTAAGTTCTTAAACTTGCTCAAGCATCAGACACCTACTTTAACATTGTTTCTAATGGGAAAATAGAATTTGACTGACAACATGGTGCTATACAATCAGTTAAGTCATAAGTGCAGGATCTGTTATATCTTTCAAAGCTAGCCCAGTTATGAAACAGAAACAGACGTCGGTAAAATGAGCACCCAGCTTGCTCAGGAGGCCATGTGTAGCCTGCATAATTAACTTGTAAACCGCCCAGAGAGTGCTTGAAGCGCTATGGGGTGGTATATAAGCAGCACGCTTTGCTTTTGCTTTTTATGAAGCTCAACATCTGAGGGCTATTTGAATCTCTGATTTCCATACCTAACACAGTAGAGTTTAGGCAATCTCATCATTGAGCTGGGTAGAAGATTTAGCTGTCAATACTCTTCTTCATTTTCAGGAGTTACATTTCCCATCTTGAAATTGTTAAGAGCCAAGATGGGGAACATGCAGGCTTCCAGCTATTACCCAATTGCCAATCTTATCAGCTCTCACTATTGGCTTTACTGGCTAAATCTGAAGGGAACTGCAATGGAAGACCACACACTCCCCATCCCCGAATTACTCAAACATTCACCTCATCACACCCACTATCTTTATCACTAAAGGATAGGTGGTAATTGGGGGCCTCTCTAATTGTTAAGCACTTGGAAGGGCTGAGCCTGATCATTCACTGAATTGTTGAACTGATGGGATTCATGTAGCTGGTTATAAATTGATAATCTAAATTAATTCATTCAAGCAGAAATCGATTTTGTAACTCCTTGAGAGCTTGTAATAATGCTTACCTCCTACTGCTAGCTGCATTCTCTGTTCCATAAAGCTGGTCGGAAACAGCTGGATTCAGGTGACCTGCTAGCTCATTAAATCTGCTACATGTTCCTTTTGGTAAATGATATTAAGCTGAAATGTCCTTGCGCTGATTTTTTTTCCTTTTAATTTTATGACAGAAATAACCTAATTTGTAACACAAAATAACAATCTCCTTGGATTACTTTTGCCTTGTTAAAATATTTTATGCATTTTTCATTTACACAAAGGTAATGGAAAAACACTTAAACTATCTGTTATTTAAACCACAAGAGATATGTTACTGGAAGTCTGATAGCTGCAGAAAATGATTGTGTCTTCATAGCCTTTGCTTTATATGTGTAATAAAAGGCGAACAATTCAATTCAGTGGTTAGTAAATAAAGATAGGTTTTTTAATTTTATTTTTTCTCTATTCGAAAAACTAAAATCAAATTGCTTTTCAAATTCATTTAGAAATAGGACTTGTTATTTTCCTCCCTTTCTAATATAAAATGCATAGTCTCCATTTTGAACCCTAAAAAAAATCTTAATTTAAAAGTAGCTGTAACTTAATTCTAAATCTCAGATAAGATAGAATCATTCCTTTCCCCATAATTACTAAAAGCCTGTGGATGAAAGGTGAGATACGAACCTAAAAAATGCAGAGTTTCTGACTTGGAACACATAATTCTGTTTTTAAACTAGTTAAATAAATCTTTCTTCCCTGCCTTTCCCCTCTTTTGCTTAACCCAACAATGTGGTACACAGAAACCAATGCTCTTTCTAGCAAAATATTAAGCCGGGATGAGATTCAACACATTATCAAATCCAGTGCTACTGACTAATTAACACACTAATCAGTTTCTTTCATCAAAATTAGACATTAGAAGATGGAGCATAGGGATGTGGGCAGCAGCTCACATATGACTTCTTTTATAGTGGCAAATAGTACAAGTCCAAAACAACTGCAATGCCCTTGACATGTTAGCGTATCTTTCCCAATAGAGCTCACCATGCAGCAAACATTCACTCAAATTGATAAGATGACTAAGGCTATCTAAAGAAATTAGCTGAAGGAATGTTTGAGGCTGCTTAGCTATTAAGATAATAGTAGCTAAAATCAGAATTATTAGCTTATTAAAATTAAAAGATCCATATAAAGATAAACCATCCTTTTAATTATCAGAAAGAGGAAACCAGCATTGATTTCTAACTTCTCGTAATAAAGGCACAGCTAAAAAGAAAATAAATGAAAATGCAAGCAAGCACACAAAATGAATCTTGTTTTTTTTTAAAAAAAGACATGCAGCAGTCTCATAAATGCCTATGTCATTTTAGACATACCAGATCTAAGACTGGCTTATCAAAATCATATCAGGGCGCAGGTATGATGTAACATCCTATATTTAAACAGAAGTTATTCTATTAGTGCTGATATTTACCCTGTTTCCCCCAAAATAAGACAGGGTCTTATATTAATTTTTGCTCCAAAAACACATTAGGGCTTATTTTCAGGGGATGCTTTATTTTTTTTTCATGTACAATCTACGTTTATTCAAATATAGTCATGTTATTTTCTTCTGGTTGCTGCACAATGGTGGAGGGCAGGCTTTCACTTAACTAGGGCTTATTTTTGGGGTAGGGCTTATATTACAAGCAACCTAAAAATCATATTAGGACTTATTTTTAGGCTAGGACTTATTTTCAGGGAAACAGCGTAGGACCTCAATATCTGGCAGAATGCCTTCTCCCACCAATATCTACCCAAATCACTCGCTTTAGCCAGGATGGGTGGCTGAGGGGCCTAATGCCGAGGGAGGCCTGGAGAGAAAAAATCAGAAATCGGGCCTTCTCAGCAGTGACCCCTCGCTTCTGGAACAATCTCCCCCCAGAAATTTGTCTGGCTCTCTAGCTGGGTGGTTTTAAGAGCAAACTCAAGATCTGGCTCTTTAGGCAGGCCTTCCCTCCTGTCAGTACCTAATTTATGTATTCCATCTTCTATTGTATGAATGTTGTTGTTTTGTTTTATTATTAATTGGATTGTTGTTAGCCTCCCAGAGTAGACTTCAATCTAGATGTGCAGGGTATAAATAAAATAAATAAAAATACAATAAATTTGTGTAATCAAATGTCACTGTCCATGCACATGAGGGCGGTACCTGGCTGGAGGGATTCCACAGATTTTCAGAGGTACAAACACTTTTAGGGAAGAAACCCTAACAGGGTGGAGAAGACCTGAAACAGCTCATGAGAACATAGAATGCTCAGAGAGTCATTGAAAGCTCTTGGAAGTAGGAACAGAATATGATTATCTTACACACACACAAAAAAAATATTGCCAGTTGGTTAGGAGCTTGAATTCTTCACTGAAACATTTTGCTGGAAGCTCCATGCCGTTCTGTCCTACAGTACATTATTCTTACTGTTCAATTACTCTGATTTACCTGGACAGCCATGATTTTGAAAGCCACACATTCTTTAAAAAACCTTACCCTCTAATATACTGCATTTTCAAGAACCAGCTATGTTTCTTTCTCTTACTGCTATATGCTATGTTGGCTAAAGCTCTGCAAATAGAACTGCCAGCTACTATTGTATATTAGCTTCTATAGTCTTTCTTGACATGCTTCACCTTGTTCTTATATCAGACGTTCTAATTTTTGATCATGTAACTGTGTTCTCATTTAGACAAGGAAAGAAACTGGCATAAATGTGTACTTTTTGAAAATACTGATTTCCAGAGCTATGGAAGCAGCAATTTACAAACATTCAGTAAAATATTATTTTCATTCGTTCGTTTAGTCGTTTAGTCGTGTCTGACTCTTCGTGACCCCATGGACCAGAGCACGCCAGGCCCTCCTATCTTCCACTGCCTCCCGGAGTTGTGTCAAATTCATGTTGGTTGCTTCGCAGACACTGTCCAGCCATCTCATCCTCGGTCGTCCCCTTCTCCTCTTGCTGTCGCACTTTCCTAACATCAAGGTTTTTTCCAAGGAGTCTTCTCTTCTCATGAGATGGCCAAAGTACTGGAGCCTCAGCTTCAGGATCTGTCCTTCCAGTGAGCACTCAAGGTTGATTTCCCTTAGAATGGATAGGTTTGTTCTCCTTGCAGTCCAGGGGATTCTCAAGAGCCTCCTCCAGCACCACAATTCAAAGGCATCAATTCTTCGGCGGTCTGCTTTCTTTATGGTCCAGCTCTCACTTCCATACATCACAACAGGAAAAAACATAGCTTTGGCTATTCGGACTTTCGTTGGCAAGGTGATGTCTCTGCTTTTTAAGATGCTGTCAAGATTTGTCATCACTTTCCTCCCAAGAAACAGGCGTCTTTTAATTTCAGGGCTGCTGTCTCCATCTGCAGTGATCATGGAGCCCAGGAAGATAAAATCTGACACTGCCTCCATATCTTCCCCGTCTATTTCCCAGGAGGTGATGGGACCAGTGGCCATGATCTTAGTTTTTTTGATGTTGAGTTTCAGACCGTTTTTTTGCACTCTCCTCTTTCACCCTCATTACAAGTTTCTTTAATTCCTCCTCACTTTCTGCCATCAGTATTATTTTACAATTTTAATTTAACGAGAAGTAACTATGTTTATTTTTGTGGCAATCTGTAATTATTAGTTCCTTTTGTGCTATGGGGATAATTCTGCAGCCTTACTCAGTGATTCAGAAGTAACATGTGGTTCAAAAGCTTTTAAAACCTGTAAATATGACATTAACTAACTACTCTGTATGTGCATTGAACTGTAACTGGGGTTAATTACTTTTAAGAGAAACTTCCCAAGCTGTGCTGATTTCCTTCCTCTGAACTTTCCTTCCTAAAACTTCAGAACAAAGAGACTTGTAGCACCTTTAAGAATTAGACAACTTTACCACTGATTATTTATCACAGAGAGCTTAGGAAAAAAACACATTTAAAATGAGGAGGGAAAAACAAAAGTGAGAGAAGGTGGGGACACTAACTGACTAACTGGCAAAGGAAAAGAAAGCTGCAGGGCTTAAATAAAATTTGCAAAGATGGAGGCCAGAAGATGTCCTTGAAATCTGAGTTTTGGAATTGAAGTTAGTTAAACCACTGAAATCTCTGTGCTTGCAAGGTCAGAAGACCTGCAGCCGTAAGATCGAATCCACACAACGGAGTGAGCCCCCGTCGCTTGCCTCAGCTCCTGCCAACCAAGCGGTTTGAAAGCATGCAAAACGCAAAAATGTGAGTAGATAAATAGGTACCACCTCGGTGGGAAGGCAAACGGCGTTCCGTGTCTAGTCACGCTGGCCACGTGACCACGGAGGTTTGTCTGCAGACAAACGCTAGTTCTATGGGTTGGAAACGGAGATGAGCACCGCCGCCTAGAGTCAGACATGACTGGACAAATTGTCAAGGGGAACCTTTACCTTTTAACTCTCCTCTTCTTACTTGTATACACTGACTATCAGCAGACTATCAGCAGAAAGACACTTTCTTTCCCTCTTTTCCTCCTGCTTTTTTAACTGGCTTTGGCAAGTTTCATGTCTGCACTGGCTAAACACAGCTTGAAAGTGAACAGATTATCTCAGAAACTGAGGAATGGAAAATAGAGTATTTCACAAGATAAACAAATACAGCAGGAAGGCAGACAGATGCCTTCAGTTTGGTGCTAACCAAGCTCGATCAAAACTACGTTTTATCCTTCACATGTCTATTTAGAAGCACTTAGTTTAGCCCTCCACCTGAGAGTAAGTAGCTTCTTATGAGTTAGCCAGTTATGAGTATGTTAACTTCTTAAGGTATCTTCTTTCATATCATCATCATCAATAATATTTAACAGATACTTAGTTTTTTTGTTAAAACTTGTATCTGTTATATAATACCAGTCAATGTTTTAACAATTTTGATTGACTGTGTCTGGTATTTTTTAACAACAACAACAATAACAACAACAACAACTCGCTTGTGGATGAAACACACTTCAGTGGTCCCAATAGTGATTGGGGCATTGGGAACAAGATCAAAAAAAATTCTCACAATATTATAAGTAGTTGAAAATCTCAGAAATAACATAATCAGGGCTACAAAAAATGGCAATGTTAGAAACAGCACAAATGCTACACTGATATTTAACAGATACTTAGATTTTTTGTTAAAACTTATCTCTGTTATATGAGTCAATGTTTTTATAATTTTGATTGATTGTCTGGTCTTTTTTAACAACAACAACAACAACAATCATCATCATCATCATCATCATCATCATCATCATCATCATCATCATCTTGCAACTACGGAACTGGAAAGGACCCTATGGATCACTGAGTCCAGCCCGGACAAGGAGGCACAGTGAGGAATCGAACTTCCAACCTCTAGCTCTGTAGCCAGATATCTAAACCATTGAGCAATCCAGCAGTTCTTCTTCCAAATTCTTTTTTTTTTTTTATGGTTACCAACATTATCAGGGACTATCATGTGTTCTGATGAAGAATTCAACAATTTTTTGTTTTGGATTCAATCAAAGAGGGTTCTCAAACTAGCCTTGGGTCTTTTTGAGGAGAAAGACAGGGTAAAAATATTTTAAATAAATATTTTTTAAAAAAAGAAATAATTTTTAAACTTAAAATTAAACAAATATTTCTCATTTTCACGTGTAATTTACGAAATTCTAGTTTTTTAAAAAAATAATGGCCTAATTTCAGTTAGTAGTTTTCCAAGAATGATTTAATTGTATCAATTGCTGAATCCTGAGTCAACATTTATGTAAATCCAATAAATAAAATTGTTCTACTCTAGTTGGAACTGTCTGTTGTATTCAGGGCTGTGCTGGACAAGATCTTTGACAGAATCTAATTTTCTGAAATTTTTCATCAGATTCTGTCCCAAGTCATAACAATATGAATAGCAGAAGTATGATTCCCTTTTAAATACCTATAGTTAATAATCACTCGCGCCTCCTATGTTTTTACCCTGACATATCTTGTCTACAATTATTCACCAGGAGTTGCTCTTGGGGGGATGAACTTCCGCTCACATGTAGGAATGTTTCTCTTTTCATTTGTGTAGTAGAATTTGAATGCAATCTCATTCAGACCTAAAAATCTTGAGCCAATAAACTATGGTTCACATCCCAGACTGCGTGGTCAGTGGCCATGGTGGCTTGTGTTCTATGAAGTATAGTACAGGCAGTGAATCTCCCCATCTCTGAGCTATGTGCCCACATATTTCCTCTTCACTCTCCTCTGCTTCACTCTGCTATACTATTAAAGCTCCATCCAGAAACTGTGGTTTAATAAGCTAAGATTTAAATGCTGAAGTTAGATAAGTAAAGGGAAAACTGAAAATGAAACAAGTGGGCACATGGCTTCTTCCATTACTCTTATCTACTACACCACACCAGCTCTCTTAATCAGTACAGTGGGGTCTTGACTTGAGAACTTAATCCGTATTGGAAGGCGGTTCTCAAGTCAAAAAGTTCTCAGGTCAAATCTGCATTTCCCATAGGAATGCATTGAAAACCATTTGATCCGTATCTGCTCTTTTCCGTCCATAGAAACTAATGGGAAGCTGCTATTCCGCCTTCGACCACTAGAGGGGGATATTTTCTTTTTTTTCTTAGGTCAAGAAAGGTTCAGCGAAGGCAGGGAAAATACAGTCCAGGCAGTACCAGGCAGTCTGAAGACTCCCAATCCACTCTCTAAACACTGGGGGGAGTGAGGAAGCAGACAGGCACCCTTTTCACTGGCCAACAATTAACTGAAAGTTCAAATTTTGCACTTTCCCTGCCTCCCACGTGGTTTTTTTCAGTTCTTAACTCAAATCTAAGTATGTAAGTCAAGTCAATATTTTCCTATGAGAGTGGTTCTTAAGTCAAAATGTTCTTAACTCAAGCCGTTCTTAAGTCAAGACCCCACTGTATAGCCTAAATCTCGTTCAAAATCTAGTTCACCAATTTTCTGTGCTGAATAGCTCTATTGAGTAATGTTTTAAACATACAGGTATCAAGTGTCATGTAAACCAAAGTGATCCTTGCTAGCTCTAGCCCATTGCTGACTGGGGAAAGAGGAATGCTACTGCAACCATTGAAACACTACAGGGTTGCTTTGAGACTACATGCTCTACTCCCACATCCTGACAGAATGGAGATGGGATGTGAAGTATCACCACAGGAGCAACCCCAAACGTTAAGTGGAAGAAAAAGGAGCCTAAAAAGGGAAGAAAAAAGACAGCTGGGCTCAATGAAATTGGCCTAAGCTACCAACTGATTCACTAGGTGTGTCAGCTGTAGACACAGACTCATTGCTTGTTCAAACATATATGCATTACAAGAAACTGTGTATTGGCAGTCCTTACTCATGCAAACAATGTAACACTGCAGTAAGGATTTTACATGGTTTATGAACTCCGGTGCTTACTCACATTAGTTCCATGAACAAGGTTAGTGTGGGTTTTTTGTTTATAAAGTATCAACTACCCACCACATACATAGCTGGAAAGGACCATAAGTTATTTTCCTCAGCATTTCTCTCAGCCACAGATATCCTATTTCTTGGATATTTTAAAAGTACAGGAACAAATAATTATGGATCTAGGCAACAGTTATGCAAAAGGAAGGTTACCTGCACAATATGGCTTTCCCATGTCCTGCTTCCCACATGCAGTGTTCTCAAGCCCCCCCGAAAAACATTTCCGGAGTACTGGACAGTATTTGGCAAGATCTCTAATATACATAAGGAACAACTGGACGTGGAAAACCCACAAAATTCAAGCATGAATTGCCTGTATCCATTTTTTTTCATATTATTCCCTCTCACCTTGAACTATATCTCTGATTTTTCTTAAGTGTCTTTTAACTTGCTTTGGAGGGGCTGCAATGTGAAGGTGGAAAAAGGAGAGTCCAGCTACATTCACAATCTTGCTGTCTAACAATTATTAAGTACTACTTCTAGATCTCCCTAAAATATTACTGTATGTTTCTGTGTATAAGACAATCTTTTTTCTAAAATCTTTACACTAAACATTGAGGGTTGTCTTATTCACAGAAGTAAGCTGAGAGAACAAAATGGCACATACCTTGCCTCTGCAAGCAGGCTGCCTCCAATCACAAGGCTTAGCTGCCTCCAATCATGAGCCTCATGTAACTGATGTCAGCAGATGTTGAACAAACTAATTGGAACACACCTCGTTGGAGGTGGAGCCTGTAGGCAGTGCTCAGATTCAACAGGAACTCGTAATGTCTGAGTGTTCTGAGTCTAGAGACCGAATACTTAAAGCTAAATTTTCTTAATTTGGAGTTAGAAAAGTGGGTGGGTGGGGAAATCTTATACACAGGGTGTCTTATAGATGGAAAAATACAGTACGCGCTCTCTCTCTCTCTCTCTCTCTCTCTCTCTCTCCCCACCCCTCCCCCATTTTAGTTGCTGAGGTTGGACACTATCATGGCATATCTCCACCATCTCTCACTGAATGGATTAGTTATTTGTTATTAACTCCTAGCCAGCCTCTGATGTTACTCATCCAAGAAATCCACCTTTTACTTCTTCCACATTTACCTTTGATCATCTTTCAATGATGTAGTACATTAAATTTGTCATGATGAATTATATGTCTAAGATATGATAGCTTTAGTTTCATAATAATTAATTCTATTTCTTTTTGTTTTCCCATCCAATTAAGTACTTCTACATTCTTTATCCCAGTCATTCTCAAGGGGGACCATATGGCCCCTGGAGGCCCCTGGCACATTTGAAGGGGGCCACAGACTGTAAAATGTGAAAAGTTTCTGAAAGATATCTGTTCATGTTGTATCCTTGTTTGACATGGGCCTTGGAACCTGAGAAGAGCTCTTAAAAGGGCTGTTGCCAAAAAAGAGATTGAGAATGGTTTCTATCCTATCTGCAAAGGATCCTTCTGTATGTCTGGTTTATGCTACCAAAGTAAATAATTGCTCTGTGCTTCTATTCTGATCTTCAGCAGGTTTTCTCACAAGTCCAATTTATTCAATGGAGCTTACTTACAAGAAAATGTTCAGATTATTTGTTTCAGAAAGAATGAAATTCAATATTTGATCAAAACGGGAAACAACCAGTGTATTTCACATCTACAAACCAATGTTCTTTGTCTTACTGAACAATGTGCGAGTGTAAAGTACCACATGAGAAAATATATAATAATTATTTTAATGTCAATTTGAATAGTTTTCTGCATTCCCTTTAGTTGTGGTGTACACAAATGGCCCATTTCTTATACTTCTCATTTAATATATGTCTAGCAATATTTAAATCTGTAAATATCATAGATGAGAATAAACCAGTATGAGTAATTAGAACAAGTATATCTGAAGCCAGCTTAACAGAGCTTTTAGAACATGGTTATTGTGGACAAGACAAACGCTCTGAAATGAAAATTTTTATAAATATTCATTTTTCAAGAATGTGGAGTTCCAGTTAAATTCACTGTGCATGCTAAGTATTGTCAACTTGGAACCATCTTATAGATCCCAATAAAACTTTCTAGGAAAGTGAGATATTTAAGGAGTACTTTTTTTACTAAGTCCACCCACCCCAGTGAATTTCCATGGCCAAATAGCGATTTGAAGCAGGCCTCCTAAGTCATAGTCCCTTGCTCTACCACCTCTCCATATTGGGTACCAGTTAAATTAAGGTGTCCCTAAATTTGGGTACACTGCCACCATTGTAAAAGAAATATAAATTAGAACTCATTTTTCCAGAGGCATCACTTCAACTTTTAGCACTTTGTCAAAAATTAATTTTTTTTAAACCATGAGGGGCAAATTTTAATAATTGTAAATGATCATGTGGTAATAATTAAACTAATATGTAATTAGCATTTTCTAACAACCACAGTAATCTTGACAAATGCTTTCATTCATTTCAGCCTCATCATTAAAGACTTTAAAGGCACTGATTTTGTTAACTGTGTCCCTTGGCTATTCATCAGTGATGCAATTCAGTCTATACTCCAGTGGCTGGTAATCACTGTGTTGCCTATTAAATGAAGGAATTTTTTATCATTGTCTTTAACTGTGCCACCTTTATGTTCTCTCTCCATCACACAGTGTGCAGAAAGATATGAATAGCTCACATGTATGGATTACAGCAATCTTCAATTCCAAATATTCTGACATAAAATACTTCTTTAGCCCTGATGTATTTATCATAATGATCACTCAGATGTCTTCTTTTCACAGGCATGCTTTTGAGCAGGATTTAGTAACTTGGCAGCAGCAGTGTCTATTATTTTCTTCCTTTTTCTATCATCTTATTTACCTGGAAAGATCAGTTACTTCTAAATCTAGTCTAGCCCTCTGTGACATTCAGTTATTTAATTTTTAATTCATTTAGTGAATGCTTTTAGAAAAGTTGCATCAATATTTCTTTTAACTAATACTGGAAATAGATCTTAGTAAGATCAGATCTGTTTTGTAGATGAAATGGCCAATGGCCAATGCTCTTAATTAAGCCACAGTCAGCAATATTTTTTGTTCTTTTCCATTCCTCCCATTATTATAAAAAAAAAAAACCCCTCAAACCAAAACTAGCAATATTCTCAGGAAAAGTTTTATTGGTGATTTACACATTCATAATTTTATTTATTTTATTTATTCCATTTATACCCCGCCTATCTGGTCATTGCAACCATTCTTGGCGTGAAGTCGTGAAGTCATGTAAGTCACAAGTTACTATAAATTAATAAGATACTTGCATTACTGGAAGAATGTGACCAAGACCACGACCGGTACCTTGTTAATTAGCAGCAATTCACGGCTACATGATTTCACTTGTTCATGTGTAAATTGCCAGTAGGACTTTATTCTTTAAAACTTACCAGAATATAAAGCAATAATACATAGTCCCATGACACAGTGCAGCCCTATAAAACAATCTAAATTGCTCTGCAGAGCTGCTTTCAGAGAATCTGGCAAGATAGTTTTAAAAAAAGAAAGCCCAGTTACAGGCCCAAAGAAGCCACAGACACAATTATCACAGCAACAGCAATTGACGACAATAATCCGTTCCATTCAAATTGCTGTTAAGCGAAATTGTCATCAAGTGAAATTCAAAAACCCATTGAAACGCATTGAAAACCATTCAATGCGTTCCAATGGGCGAAATACCTCATTGTGCAGTGAAGATCCTCCACAGGGTGGCCATTTTCCGGTGACTGTTAAGCAAGGAATCCGTCCTAAAAACAGCGGGGAGCCATTTTGCACAGCGGGCGGCCATTTTGCAACACGCCGATCAGCTATTTGGAAATCATCGTAATGCGAAGAATCGGTTCCCGAAGCAGGGAACCAATCATCATGAAGTGAATTTCCCCATAGGAACATCATTTTGCAACTGTAATAGCGATTGCCAAAAAACCCCATCGTAAAGCGGATTCGTCATTTAATGAGGTAATCATTAAGTGAGGCACCACTGTACCAATTATCTGTTTTCCTTGGAATGGAGAAGCATGTATATGGTGCTACAGTAACTTATTTTATTTTATTGGCCTAAATCCTTTTGCATAAGTTACATCTGCAGAAGGGTGATAATGTCATCAGTAGGAGAAATATTCAGCAACTAAAGACTTTCTTCTTCTGTCCTGTGGCTCCTATAGCTGCCATGTGATGAAATGGATTGTTCATGAGTTTGGAAACCCACTGTACAGAAGAAGGAAGTAATTAACTACCGAAAAATCTTTGATGTCAGATGATACTGGCACAGAGAGATTTTTTGGTAATGACATACTTTCTTCTGTCTCAGACCTCCTACAACTTTGAGGTAATGGAAAAGATTATTCATGAGTTGGACAAGCCACAGGATGGAAAGATGAAATATTTAAGTATTAAAATCTCCTCCTGTTGGTAATGCCATCATCCTTCTGAAGAAATAATGTACCAGAATATTAGCCATTGTGCCTTGGAGTAAGCTATGGGTATTTTAATGAAGGGTGCCACTAATGCCTAATTCATAACTATTATGTATCTGCATCTCCATGTATCTGTCTATCACTAGCCTGACCCATCAATACAGCATGGGATACTAAAAATGATTGAATTTTGCCCAGGGGCTATCTTAGGAACTCTGCTTAGGAATTCAAAGAAATTTTCAGTGGCAATATAAGATAGTTTAATTGCAAAGTAACCATAAAGTGCCTAATGGATCAGTTCCATTTTTGCCCCATACTTAGGAGATCACATTATACAGATAATTACACTAAATAAATTCACATTTTATAAGCAGTATGCTAAAATGAGGGGATGAATATCTAACCGATGGCCCAAACTAGGAATGGATGAAAGCCCCGCTTATTTTATTTTATTCAATAAATAAACAATCCCAAGATAAATACAGTGGTGCCCCGCTAGATGATTACC
This sequence comes from Pogona vitticeps, assembly GCF_051106095.1. Lineage (NCBI taxonomy): Eukaryota > Metazoa > Chordata > Lepidosauria > Squamata > Agamidae > Pogona > Pogona vitticeps. The sequence goes on from NC_135786.1 coordinate 172,184,045, forward strand.
TTGCAAAACGATGAATCCACATGATGATGATTTTTTGCGATCGCTATATCGCTTTGCAATTTTTGCTATACAATGGGCGATTTTTGCTATACAATGTTTTGGTCCATGCTTCGCAAGATGTTTTTTTGGGGGGGGCGATGCTTCGCATGATGACGAGTTTAACAGCTGATTGGCGCTTCGCAAAACGGGTGTTTTTGGGACCGATGCTTCGCAAGACAGCGTTTTTGACAGATGATTGGGACTTCACAAAATGGCTTCCCTATGGGCGATTTTTGCAAAATGATGACGATTTGTCCCCATTGGAATGCATTAAACGGATTTCAATGCATTCCAATGGGGAATTGCATTTCGCAAGACGATGTTTTCACAAGACAGCGATTTCAATGGAACGGATAAACATTGTCTTGCGAGGCACCACTGTATGTGATATGAAAATTGATATCTTAAAAAACCCCAAATTCCTTTGTCTTGTTTAGAATAGAGTACACTAAATAGTGCTTGAAAAAAATTACTGCTTTGAGGCAAAATTTGTAATGCTATTGATCATAGGGAGTTTCGACAACTTTTCATGACTAGTATCACACCTCTCTCCCCAGACTGCCTTCCCTTCCATCTACTTTGAGTGCAGTCTTTCGAAGTGAATTCTCATTCAAGACCTCTGTTTTTAATAGCAATCAGCTGAAATCATTATGTGTCAGAATCCATATCCTCCAAATCCTGTATTGTTGTTGTTGTTGTTGTTGTTGTTGTTGTTGTGTGCCATCAAGTGGTGACCTGATGAATGAGTAATCTCCAAAAAGTTTCTCTCTTCAACCGATCTCCTCAGTTCTTGTAACCCTTTAGGGAATCAGTCCATCTCATATTTGGTCCTCTTGTTTTCCTGCTGCCCTAAACCCTTTCCAGCATCATTGTTTTTTTTCCAGATAATCCTACCTTCTCATGATGTGTCCAAAGTAGGACATCCTCAGCATCAGAATTTTTGCCTCCAGAGATAGTTCAGGCTTGATTTGTTCTAGGATTCACTTATTTTGATCTAGAACCTCCAAATATAGCAAGAGTTATTTTTCAGTAGGCTGATTAATCTTCTTACTGGTTTTAACAGAACACAGACATACACACAGAGACAAACACACACAACACACACATTCTTTGAATACTTCGCTCCTCCCACCAAGGATTTGATGTTCTTCTTTGTCTCTGTTATGCACCCATTTATTCACTCAAAATGCACTTCTCTCTCTATTTTTCACTCCAAATTAAGAAATTACAGTGGTGCCCTGCATAGCGACGTTAATCTGTTCCAGGATTAACGTTGCTATCCGGAAACATTGCTATACGGAAAGGAAAACCCCATAGGAACGCATTAAACTCTGTTTATTGCGTTCCTATGGGGGAAAAACTCACTGGTAAGTGAAGATTCCCTATCTGGCCGCCATTTTTGCTGCCTCGGTAAGCAAGCCCAGGGCGCGAAAATGCTGTGGGCAGCCATTTTCTGCACCCAGTGGCCATTTTGGAACCGCCAATCAGCTGTTTCCCTAACATCGCAATGCGAAGATCGGTAAGCGAAACGCTTACCGATCATCGCAATGCGATGTTTTGCCACCTAAAACATCGCAATGCGATCACATTAGCGATCGCAAAAAAGCGTCGCTATGCGGATTCATCATTAAACGATGTGCTCGTTAAGCGAGGCACCACTGTATAATACAATCTGAATGGAAAAACCTTTCTTTTGCACTAATTATAGCATACAATCTCCTGATGTCAGGAAACCTACTAAAACACCAAGTGAAAAATAGAGTTTTCTGAAAGACTTAGCTTGTTTCACCTAGTCTGTTCATTCTACACACTGATGTCCTTTAACTGACTTTCTCTTATGTTAACAATTCTCGACACAGATGCTCCCATTTTTGCTCAGTGCAGGAAATAAAGTCAATAAAACCAGGTCAAACATTTCAATATTTGCATTCATTCAAATCAAATGACTAAATGTATTCTGAGAAGCAAAAACATTAAGACACTTCATAAAGATGTATGTTCTAATTTTAACAGAGCTGTAGCAGGCATTATGCGAGGCTAGTCTTTATTAAAAATTAATTGAAAGAGAAGCTGAGCATGTGCAAGAAGGTCTGGTTTGGATAGGAAGCTCAGACTTTGCAGAAAATCCTTCACTAATCTTTGCAGCCAACAAAAGTTTTCTTGAATCTTATGTGAAGAAATAAAATATTTTTTGTAGACTACACTAAGCTCAATAGAAAAAAAATCAATAAGGTTTTTTAGAAATTGTAACTGCTGGGAGGTAGAACAGCTCATGATAGCACAAAAGCTTGTCTGTGCATAGCGGTGTAACTGGTTGATTAATCCTTGCAGCACCAACAGCTCCTTATTTCTCATAGGGAGCTCCATCAGAGCATCACGGCCCTTGAATGGGCTTTTCAAGGGACACAGGACATTGCTGCCAGAAGGAGAAAGCTAAAAAGACTCCATGTTCGTGTAGCATTTGGGATCTTAGCCAATATTGACATAACAGCATTACACGAGAGTCTTCTGTTCAAAGAGATCGCTTGGCAAGCAGCTACGTGGTATAAACAGCCTGCTTGTGATGTCACACTAGGAGTGAATATTATATGTATTTGATTCAATGAGACATATAACCTGAGACATTCATAATGGCAATCAACACAAAGGCACAGAATGAACTAAATTTCCTGACCTTTTGCTTGTGCGTTTGTGCATGCTGAAATCAGATTCCACATATTCACACTCCAAAAACTGCTACTGGCTATTCCACCAATTGGCAGGCCAGTCGCATTGGCCTTTTTGTACAGTTTACTGTCATTGGCAACTATACGGGTCATAACAATATTAATCGTGTCCTCTGTAGTATGAGGAAATACTAGGGAAAAAAATTAATTGTGATTCCATTAAATGTATTTTGCTCAAATGAAGACGAGATATTGGTACCTACATCTCCTTCAGAACTATTATCGCACTGAATCTAGGTGTGCCATTGTCAAAGGAATGTTTTATGACAGATAGATCGGATGTTTTGCTAAAAATCAACAAGCACTGTACTGTATTCCAGATTACAAATGGAATCAGAGGTTCCAGTACACAAGAAAACAAATTCAGAAAGAACTGAACTTATTTGCAGTGCGGCAAGTTGAATTCCAGAAATGCCACAGCCACAACTGGGGCCGGACACAGGGATTACACAACCCCCTTGTTACAGCAACTCCACTGGCTGCCGGTCCATTCCCAGGAAGAATTCCTAGGAAGAAGTGACAGTTCTAACCTGTAAAGCGCTAAATGGCTTGGGTCCAAGCTATCTCAAGGACCACCTCTCCCTTTATGAGCCTGCTCAAGTGTTAAGATCATCAGGAGAGGCTTTCCTCTTGGTCACACCACCTTCACAGATGCATGGGAGTGAACCTTCTCTGTCGCTACTCCCAGACTCTGGAACTCCCTCCCACATAAAGCTAGACTAGCCCCATCTTTACTGTCCTTCCACAAGCAGGCAAAGACCTTTCTCTTCAGACAAGCTTTCCATGAGTGAATGGCTGCTGAATGGGGTTTTTAAAACCTCACTGCATTGAATGTATTTTGGTGTTGCTTATGTTTTTTGGGTTTGTATTCGCTGATCCTTCTAATATTGCATATTCATTGTTACTAACTTAAATACTGTCTTGTGGTTGTTGTAAGCCACTTTGGGTTCTTTTTAAGGAGAATGGTGGGTTAAAATATTTTAAGTAAATAAATAAATGACAGCAGCATCCAACAGATGAAATTTAATACTAAATTGCAGATTGATTTTAAAGGAAATGAGACCACAGTAATTTGGAATTATTAAAGTATTTTCTTCCAAGACTCTTGTAAGGAATAACAATTTTGTGAATCTCTTTCAGTTGTTATTTTATCAAGATAAGAGAATGTTAAAAATTAGGAACATTTTTCTGGGTGCTGATTTCCAAGTTAAATTCTTCTTTGCCCTTTCTGATTTATTATCATAATCACTACTACTATTCTTATTTCCAAACAAAGTAGTTAACAAAGAGAAGAATACAGCTCCTGAAATCATATTAGTTTATTATGCAGGTGGAAGGCAAAGGTGTAACACCGACTTGCTTCTAGCCAACAATTAATAAGTCCCCACTGGACTTCTTGAGTGCACATGCCAAACTTGGCATGCGTTTGAACCCCCTGAGAATTCCAGAAGTAATTCTTTAATTGCCAGCTAGAAGCAAGTGAGTTTGAGTTTTATTATTATATGGTCATAGACCCTGAAATTCAAAGATAAAAACATTATATAAGATATACACTTATTATAAAATATGCAGAAGCAAGTGAATGTTATACATTTTGCCTTCAACCTGTGCAGCAAAGCAACATGATTTCAGCTACCATAAAATAAAGAAAAATATAAAAACAAATAAAAAAGCTAAAATGCCAGCACAAAGGGTTAATAACAAATATTACTTTTTAAAATAATGCCCTTTGTACAATTGATACAGTAAAATAATTACAATAAAAAGAACAAACACATCCTTTGTTGAACCCCGGAATTTCGTATCACCACCTGATACCTTTTCCACATAATACACACACTGCTTTTCAAGCACCTACTGGAACTCTATATTGTTTAAAAGAATATGATTAAGGGGAAAGGGAATGCTGATGGCATCATGTATACCTTAGTGCTATAAACCTGTACTCCTAGTTGACATTAGTATGATACAGCTACAGTCCAGTTTGCTTGCATGCGTATCTCCCCTAAGCAACATACATTTGGCTTTCCATAAATAAAAATCTTTATTGTTTAGTCATTGAAAAGGACTCCTGTAGAATTAACAGAGAAAACAGACAACACAACATAACTCTATTATATTGTGTAGAACAATATTTATTTTTGTAACAATACTTGGTGATTTAGAAATCAGGCTGCTAGCCACCTAGAGATTTTACATATATGTAAACTTATGACTGAATAGGATGACAAGAAATGGCAGCTTGTCTCGTTGGCTGTGCAATACACCGAAGGTCAGCTGTGTATGAGAGAAAGGGGCAAATACAACAGCCAAGACAAAACAAAAAAACAAAAAACAGGAAATGACGCTAACTTTGATTTCCTGGTTCAGAAACAAACTTAAAGGTAGAATCTCTAAAGTATAGCCCGATGAGCCTACTGGAATGAAGGCTAGTTCAAGACACGTGATGCTTGAGGCAAAGGACATGATTGTTTGACCTCATCCCACAACAGAAACTGATTGAACTGGAAGATGAATTTTCCTTTGAGTCTATGGCAAGACAGCACCCTCCACTGCATCTGTGAGCTGTGAACACCAAGCTAGTTAAGAATCTCAGCATTGATTGGGAGGCACAAGCAAATCTGCCCTCTATTACTACTCCACCATTTTCTACCCCACTGGTATATGTCATCGGGGCAGTAGTATCCTACTATTAGGATACTGTCATCAGTATACTAATAGTAGGGTCAGTCCTGACTAGAACCTTTGTTGTATTTGTGCGCATATGTGTGCATACATACCCATGTGTAGCACATCTCCTGGAATTTTTTTTAAAAAGGAGAAAAAAATCAAGAAACTTTTTGCAATTTCTACATTTTTTATTTACTAGGAATGGGACTAGGAAATCCTGCCTTCTATATCAGTAAGAAAATGGTTAGTGTGATGAGTTAGCATTAGAGGTAGGCACAAACTGCACACATGTTCCATGTGCACGGTGTGCTTCCCCCCCACCTCTTCCATGCGATTCATCCACTCACTGGCAGCAGCATGCTCTTCCCTCCTCTGCCTCTTCCATCAGCCGCCCACTCAGACAAGGAGGTGGGGCAGGGAAGCCCTCAGTACTGCTGGTGAGTGAACGATCACATGGAGGAGGCAGAGGAGGGAAGCTCAGCGCTGCTGGTGAGTGGGTGATTGCACGGATGAGGCAGGGGAAGGAAACTCATTGCTGCCAGTGAGTGGGCTACCACATGGAGGAGGCAGGACAGGGAAGTGCTCTGTGCCTGCAGAACACCTGTGTTGGTGCCACACCAAACTGGGCCAAATCACGGTTCATGCCCATCTCTCATTAGCATAACCTGTGGCACTATTAATCCTCTCACCATATTCAAAGTTAGAGTAGTATGAAAGGAAGAAACTTGAACCACACAGTGTCTCTTTGAAAAAAGCAATAACTTTATGGTTGGGGCAGGAGGAAGAGGTTTCAGAAGGTTACTGAGGTACCTGAGGAGATAATTCCATTGGCTGTTTACTCCACAGTTTATGTTAGACTTGGCATGAATAAAATTGAAATAAAAACTACACAATGTAAATCTAAATTGGGAGAAGCCTGGTGTTTTTCATTGAGGAGCCATCTCTTTTTGATCAGATGGCAGGGGGTAGTTTATTTTGCTCTGAGTTGGCACCAGTTTCTGCTGCTTTTTATTCCGTGTGATAGTCTGTCTTGCTTCCTCCAAACAATATTTTTATTTAAAAAAAAACATCCATGCCATGCTTGCCAAAGGTAGTAGTGTAGCAGATAAGTGCTATGTTACTTTGGAAGAATAAAAATAAAAATTAAAAAAGAGGATGAAGGGAAGGACTAGTCTCAGTGGAAAATACCAGTGTCAGCAAAGATGACTATTTTCACAACATTCTGTTTTTGTCCCTGTGGACACCTGCAACGTGATAATTGATCATACTGATGTAAATTATTATAATAATTTCCCCCTGTGAAACCAGCAGGACCTGGTTTAAAACATTTGGAAGGAAACTGGGTTCCTTCCCTCATGCAGTCACACCCTGAATCTGTTTTTTTACTAGCTGGGAACTTGGGTGGTTCCTAGGTGTAAAGGTAGATCCTAGCTCAGTTATCTAGAGTAACTCCAAAACTGCAATTACAATATGTGTAATTGCAATCTAAAACAGAAATTCTGAAGCATGTGGTAAAATCCTGAATACAAGCCATCTCGCCTAGGGACAGTTATATTCATTTTCCACTTTATAAATGCACCCTGATCACCAGGAAACAAGTTGTTCTCATAACTGCTAACTCTGAAGCATCTCTAAGAGGTCTCAGAAACCACCACTATGATACTAAACTTACATTAAAATGATCTAGAAAAATATAGCCTCAATGTTTTGTTTCCAAAGACTTTTTATAAAGCTCACATTTCAGAAGAAGGCAACAGGACAGAACATCTAACACATTTCTATGTGAAAATAAATTTCTGACATATAATGTTAGTACTAAAAGACATTTAACTCTTGAAATCCAACATCAACCATATTTTCGTTTCTTTAAAACTTAGAAAAGCAGTTCACTTTGACTGGGGCAATTTTTCTTCAGATAAGATCAGCTGTCAGAACGACAGGGATAAAAGCACTTTGCTAACTCGTTTTATTTGTGTATTTATTTTTGAAGACATTTTTACTTTTGTGGAACTTGTCACAAGGGTCACTGGATATAATATATACTTTGAGATCTCTTTAATGGATCTGTAATGATCAAATGGGACCTTCCCTGCAACATCCTTTACAAAAGAATTCCTGAATTTTCTAGTCATGTTTATCTCCACATCAATAACGTCCTCAACTGAGAGGACACATGTGATGGAATTTTGTGCATGAGACGTAACTCCTCTGGAGTTCATAGGAACATACTCCTACATAAGGGTAAATGGGATTTCTGCCTCACACAATTCCACACAAAGAGAGACTATTATAGGATCTACCAACACTTTAGCCTTCAGATGTGGTTTGTCTGCTTTCATCCATTCCATTAGATCTTGCGAAAACACACAGACCTGATATTAATGATTTCTCTTATATGCTATTTATTTTTACATGCTACACTACAGTTTATACTCACTGTTGTCATGATTCTATAAGGAGACAAACTTGTCTTACACTTCTAGTAATCTTTTTTCATTTCCTTAACATGCCTCAGTGTCACAATCCTGCTTAAAATTCTAGGCTAAGCATTGAAGTCAGTGCATTCTAATTTAACAATATACTTTCTGTTCAGTGTTTGCAGGTTCCAACTTGGGACTATGACAATGTGCATGAGTGGTTCTTTTTGAAAACCAGATTGCCCTCCTTCACATCACTCCTCAAAAATTTATTATGATGCCTGTAAAAAAAAAGGCTAATGATAACTAGGCATCTGGTCTGTCAAATCCACAGACTATTACTGTATGTCCTATTGTTTTCCGCTAACTGTTTTCCTGTTTTAGCCACCTGCTGTTTCTTGACTTAGATCTGCAGTGGAGGCTTTCAGGGGTAGCATCAACACATGCATGCATGCACACACACATGCATAATGTCACATGTCCGTTTTAAAAATATATATATCCTTGTTGCACAAGGCAGTATTGTTTGGATCAGTACTAAAGATACAAGTATTCTACCGCAGCAGTGGGGTGCAGTTGCATTAAAGCAGGACTCAAGACTTGAGGAGATGAACAGGGAAAGTGGTGGGCAAAGCTGAAGAGAACAGTCTCTTTCTTCATTTCCACTTCTTAAACTTTAGCAAGTAAAGACCCTGAACATCTGCATTCAGACCAATGAGTATTGTAGAAGCTAATGCACAACACAACTAACAAACTAAGGAAAAATCAGCTTGGATTTTCTAGTTCAGTGTCAAGATGGACTTTTAAAATATATAATTCCAGACCAAAATAAACAACTAAACTTTACATACAAATCTGCTAATATATTAATGGCTTTACTTAGCTCTGCGTAAGCTATTCCATCTCTCTTCCAAGTTGGGGGGCATCTGGGAACAAAGCATTTTCCACTATGGCACGCAGGCTTTGGAATACTGCTATGTACATCTGGTTCCTATATGCCAATTTTTGGTAGCGGATGAAAGAAATTTTACTTGCCAAACTTTTATTTAAACCTTACTGTATGTTTCCTTAGCACCTGCATTTGGTTGTTGTTTTATTACAATAGTTTCTTCTTTTTTGCAAAAGAGGAAATTAGATTTATTAGAAAGGCAGAATATAAATAGTTTAGCCAGTTTTACAGGCAATTTAGTCACTACTTGATACTTCTAGCTATTCCTTTATAATAGTACTAACTACCGTATTTTTCGCACCATAAGACGCACTTTTCCCCCACAAAACAAGGGGGTGGAAAGTCTGTGCGTCTTATGGAGCGAAGAAAACAGATTATATTTTCCTGTTTTCTTCTCCTAAAAATTGGTGCGTCTTATGGAAAGGTGTGTCTTATGGAGCGAAAAATACGGTAGTTTATTTCTCTAAAATAAACTAATTAGTACTTTCATTTAGATATGGGTGATAATGCCAAAGCCAATAGTAATCCAAGTTTGAAAAAACAGCTCTTTTTAAAGGAAAAAAAATGATTTCCAGAAGCTCCCAATCAGTTGGGAGCTGTTGTCCAAAAGAAGAAACTTCCCACACACATTTCAGTAAGTATATATTAAACCTAATATAATCTGGGGCAGGGCAATTGTGGCCCTCCCAATGCTTTTGGCCTAGAACTCCAACATAACAAGCATAACAATGGCAACAGGTTGTGTGAGTAACAGTTCAGAAACCTCTGGAGGACCACAGGTTCTTAAATCTTAAGAACAGGATTTAAGATGAGTGAGAATGAGACTAAGCTGCAGATGCCTTTTGGAATGCTCCATTCTTTTCCAAGCCTGAAGCTGATCTTTCGGTGAACCTGAATGGGGTAACCCAAACACAACCAAAGCCATCATTTACAAGGATATATACATATACTTTATAAGAAAGGATTTTTTTTTAAAAAAAATGGAAAAATATATCCTTTATTATCTAACAATATGGGATAACTTCTGTTTCTGTTTGGTTTTATAGGATTGAGCTAAAATTTATCCTCACCTGACAGATGAGGCTGGGAATGGGAACCCTGAGCCTGGGGAGTGGAGTTGAATCTAGTCCTTCTGGCATAGAAGTCCAGCTCACCAGACTTTCCCAAATGCCCATGCCTTCTCGTCATTGGCAACATTAGGCCAATCTCTCAACTTTTTTTTATTTCCTATTCTAAACAGTTGAAATACTTATCTTCATGCTTAATTAGTGGCAGGAAGATGCTGAATCAAAAATTTGCAAGAGTTTTGGCCTCAGCTTTCTGCTTAAGCCCTTATGGCCCCTGAAAATTTATCTTAAATTGACTTCAGGTATCAAGCTGAATGAGGTCCCCTACCTTGAATCAGATTAATGATTTAGATCAATATTTCCTTTGTACCTGTTATACTTCTGATCAGTTCACTCAAACAGACCATTGCAATTATTCATATATGGTGCACTGGCCTTTTTTTCCCTAATTTCCATTGGACTGATAAAACTAGGGTCCTTAGGTAGCTTACTCCCAGAGATTTCAGGTACAAAACATAAGACCAGAGGTTGTCCCTTGACCTGTCAACAGGTCAGGGCAGGCAAAGAGAAAGATTTCTTTTTAGGCTTTCCATTGCAGCTGACAGGGTTTATGCAACAACAAGCCTTAAGAGTCATGACACTGTGGTGATCCACTCCTTGCTTTTTCTAAATGTATATTGGGCTCAATGTCAGTGTGACTAAAAGCCAAGAGCAAGGGGAACAGACTGAGGGAACAGCTGGTGGATGCACACAACTGGGCCCACTGTGCCATTTGGAGTAACACACACAAACACTTTCATTTCAGCTAACATCTTGAGACTTGGCAACCTTCAATAAATCAGGAAGTATCTTCTCCCAAACGTTGGATTCGCAATGGATTTGTATTTTAACACTCTAATCCTCATTATTATTATTATTATTATTATTATTATTATTATTATTATTATTATTATTATTATTATTATTATTATTATTATTATTATTATTATTATTATTATTATTATTATTATTATTAGTATTAGTATTAGTATTAGTAGTAGTAGTAGTAGTAGTAGTGGTAGTGGTAGTAGTAGTAGTAGCAGCAGCAGCAGCAGCAGCAGCAGCAGCAGCAGCAGCAGCAGTTGCTGTTGTTGTTTTGACTTACATACCACCCCTGAGTGTTAGAGCACCCTCTGGGAGGTTTATAACATAATTATGCAAAGAACACTTTGCCCCCCCACGTGAGCTGGGTACTCATTCTACTGACCTCGGAAGGATGGAACCCTGATTCAGCTTTGAGCCAGCTACCTGAACCCATTGGGATCAAACTCAGGTCATGAATTTTTATTTAGTCTTGTCTGCTTTAGTACATAAAAATGTGCTTTAGAGACACCACCACTGGTATCTAGACAGTATCCACATTTCCATTCCAAAAGGTCTTGAATGGGTCATAATACCAACAAGACAAAAACTGATGAACAAAAAGTTTGTTAACAGCAATGCTGTTTTTTTTTCCAAGTACCATGAAAACACTACCTAGCACAGTACCTGTATGCACGTTTTCTCACATTAAAAACAGACAAACACATGCCAACTCTCCAAAAAGCACTAATATCATTTTCCAGTTGCTTGGTATTTCATATTTAACATGTTTGGACTCAGAAATGATATAACAGGTTTTTTTTCCATTTCTAAAGGCTGGTCCTGACAAAAAGGGCCTTTCACCTAAGACATACTGGGAATATTTTAAAGTGTATGTGAAAACATGACTAACAAGGACATTTCTTTTAAAAATAACAAATGCATCACAGCAGTTTTTGGTAGTTATTTGTGCAGCTCAACTAACCCTCTTTCTTATCTGGTTTAGTATTTAATTTTTTTTAAACCCTTTACTTTTTCCCTAAGAAAGAAGTTTCATAGTGTTGAGACTAAAATGCTGGAGACATGGTTACTTTTTATTTGTTTCATTTGTTTCATTTTTTTTAAGGAAAGGAAAGGAATTTAGGTCAGCTTCAATTTTTTTTTCTTAAAAAAAAAAACACCTGGTTTACTATACAGGAAGATTACATGACACGTATGTGACAGACTGCGAAGGCCGATGTCTGTCATAATGAAACCACTTAAGTTCAATATGAAAGCACGGTGCACTGAAGGAGCTCCAGTGAACCTCGGCGAGAGATTACGAACCTTCCTATTGGCAGAACATGGCAGGACAGAATGTCAGATTTCATACTCGGCAGACATCTACAACAACTGATGCCTTGTAGTCAAAGGCTGTTAAATTACCTGTGAAGGGTTACTGGCAGTCTTGAATGTTTTTTCTCATTGTTTATTTAGTTCCAAAAGCTCTTGGTCTTTGTGCTGATTGCCCTAACTGACAGCACAGGAAACCTGGACCTTGTAAACAGTGTGCTGCTGTATTGAATTACAGGCAACAAGTGTGTAATCAACCTGCCGGGGCTGGACTTTTGGTATTTCAATATTACTAGAAATAAGTGGCTAGCAGGTTCACTGATATTAAAAGATCAATGTGCTTATTCCTTTCCTAAAGTACTTAGAATGGTGGGTGGGATGCCTGAGCAATGGAAAGGCAATTAAATATTTTATTCATTCTTCAAATAATAATGGAAGAATTAAGGGTGAGTACGATCTGAACTGCTTTCATCACTAGCCATAAAAATCTACACAAGTTAAACACTCCTTAGCTACAATACGTTATTCTATGACACATCAGGGATCAACCTGCCAATGCTTACTGTTCAAGAGAAGTATACTCTATAAAAGCCAGTCATGATGCGGAACAAGATAAACAAGGCGTCCCCTTTGCAAAAGTGATAAAAACGGTGAGGAGAACAACAGGAGAAAACGTAGTATGGGGCTCCAATGAATTACAACACTGTCATTTCTCTCCTTGCTGAAAGAACATTGTAAGTTGGAGTGGTGCCCCCCGCTCAGAATGGATTGTTAATTTATGTGAGGTATTTAAAATGTAATGGTTAATTAAAAAGCATAAATAACATTCACTGGCAATTAGTCAACAAAATAACTTTATGCAAGACAATACATAGTACTATGAAAGAGGAAACCCTCCTTTTTCTCCATGGAGCCTTGGCTCCATCTGTGTTTGAGGCTACCACAGGCAATAACGTTTTACTGGGGTGGGGGGCGGACACTTAAAATATATCAAAATACATTATTACCAGACACTATTTTTATTCTGTACATTACTTATTAAAGCAGATATTGTGTGTTATCATCTTATTATGCCCCAAAGACCTTTTTTTGCAGTTTAAAATTACAAGAAAAACAAGATTTCATTAGCATACACATTGATGATGATAATTTCAGGCTCCTGGGAAAGAAATATGCTTCTTGCCAAGCAAAACTTTGCACCACTGCAAAACAACTCCGACATGCATCAGTATCCTGCAAGGAACACCTGGAAATCAGAGATGAAACCAACCTGGAACAAATCCTAAATTTGGTTGCTCCCTTTTTGAGTCCCACCTTAAGAGTGTGCAAAAAGGAGACTATGTACTAGGGCTGACAAATGTTCAAAATGTCTCTAGATTCATAGCAGGATCTAAATTTGGGGCAGGTAAATTGGGACTGTGGGGACACAAGCAGCTCCTAAGGCTGTTTGTATGACCCCCTCCATAGACTCCCCAAATCCTGTGTCAAAAACAAAATAAAACAGTTTTCTTCACTCTATCAGCTGATTTGTCAGTACTTGAAGCCTCAAAGAACAGCCATTCCCTTCTTAAATAGGCTGCAGCCTCCTTGTAGCATTTCAGACACCCAAAATGATCATGTAATAATAATAACAACAACTACTACTACATACATACATACATACATACATACATACATACATACATACATACATACATACATACATACATACATACATACATACATACATACATACATACATACATGGTATACCCATACAACAAAATTCACACAGGCACCCAGAGACCAGACCCCCCCCCACACACACACACATAAAAATTCCCCAAACACTCCCCACCCACTAAAAATCCCCCACTAACAATACAAACATCTACACCGCAGGCATATTACCATGAATATGAGGTAGACTAGAGTCATTTGAAATCACAAAAGAGATTGTTTCTATGACAGCCACCATTCCGCATGCACTAGATATGCACATGTATATGGCAGTGTTTATGATTTCTATATATCTAGCATTCATAATACAGTGGTGCCCCGCATAGCGATGATAATCCGTTCCGAAAAAATCGTCGCTATGTGGATTCACGTTTAATGTGTTCCTAAGGGCAAAAAACTCACCGTTCTGTGAAAATCCTCCATACGGCCGCCATTTCCGCTGCCCGGTAAGCGAGGAAAGGGCGCGAAAACACTGCGGGCGGCCATTTTCTTTACCTGCCGGCCATTTTGGAACCGATGATCAGCTGTTAAAAAAACATCGCTATGCGAAAATCGGTAAGCAAAACGCTTACCGATCATCGCAAAGCGATTTTTGGCCATTAGGAACATCGCTATGTGATCACTTTTGCGATCGCAAATAACACGTTGCTATGCGGATTCATCGTTAACCAAGGCGCTCGTTAAGTGAGGCACCACTGTAGTACATTAGACTAGACTTGCCAGGTCAGACCAAAGACATTTCTTGTTCAACATCTTTTTTTTAAAAAAAAAAACTACTACTACAGAGGCCCACTATAGGCCTAAAGATGAATGCAATGTGGTATGTCAGCACAATTCACATGCACAGCATTCACCATTACAACACAGTGTATTTCTCCATGCCCCTCCCTCTGACATCCATGAATAAATAAGTGGAGCTCATCTGACAAGTACCACAAAATGGTGTGAGGACAATTTCACTTATTCCTCTTCCCAGAGGAAGAAACCTCAGCGATGTAGACCTTGCTGATTCAGAAAAGATGTGTTACAACATTATGATCTGAGATGGTCAATTGCTAAGAATTACTGTGTTTCAAAAGTGTGGACACAAATAACACAACGAAATCAGTAATTCTATTTTAACTGAATTCTACAAATATATTGTCTCTTCATCACCCAGTTTTTTAAAACATTATTTTCTCTTTTTCACCCAGCTTTTCCAGTCCCACAGCAGAACTGGGAAAACACAGTTTAATATACCAAATCTCTGCACAAGCATTTAGGTTATGTTTCAACACACTACAGACAACTAAGAAGAAAACCAGATGGTTGCAAACTAGCTTATATAGCTTTCTGCAGAAGAGGATAGGAGCCGGTTGCACACAGAAGTTTGAAACTGCAAAGCCCTTTCTTCACCTCATCTACAGCATCTTTGTCAATACCGTACAACTACTGACTTAAGTCAATGAGCTAAGTTTCCATTTTAAAAATAATAACAAAACAAACTTTTTAAAATGCTCAGTGAAAAAAGTACCGTATTTTTCGCTCCATAAGACACACCTCTCCATAAGACGCACCAAATTTTTAGGAGAAGAAAACAGGAAAAAAAACAGTTTTCTTCTCCTAAAAATTGGTGAGCCTTATGGAGAGGTCCATCTTATGGAACATACCCTAGGACCCTTTGGAGGCTCACCAAGCCCCCCAGAGGCCAGAGGGGGTGAAATCGCCACCTTCTGAGACTCTTTTGAGGCTTGGGAAGCTTCAGAAGAGTCCCAGAAGGTGGTAATTTTGCCCCCTCTGACCCCCCGGGGGGAGGGTGAGTCTCTAAGGGGTCCTAGGGTGTGTTCCAGGACCCTTTAGAAACTCACCCTCCCCCCAGGGGTCAGAGGGGGCAAAATCGCTACCTTCTGGGACTCTTCTGAGGCTTCCCAAGCCTCAAAAGAGTCCCGGAAGATGACGATTTTGCCCACGCTGGCCCTGTGGGGGGTGGGGGGAGTGGCGCAAGGGTCCTGGAAGGCTCACTCGGACCCTTGTGTCACTCCCCCCACCCCCCCACGGGGCCAGTGCGGGCCAAAAGGCACAGAAAAGGTCCTAGAAACTGGTGATTTCAAGGATAAAGTGAAATCAGGGGCAGCACAGTGCTATGGATACTTCAATTGCTGCTAAATAGTATTTTCTGATAAGATGAATTTGCAATACCCTTCTTCCTGATAAATGTACATTTTCTACACACTAACTATCCCATTTGTATTTTGAGGACTGAGAAGATGCTCCATGTTTTTATAGCAGAATCACTTCTTTACATTTAACAGGGTGTAGGCAAGAGGAGGGAACACAGGGACCATCTACTGCATCTTATCTATTGTTCTTTCTCTACCCCCCATATGATCTAAAAGAAATCCCCAAATCTTGACAAAAAAAAGCAGATGAATTCATTGATAGAATTTCGGATCTAGTTGTTGACATTGCATAAAGCCCATGATACTTTTTGATCCTGGCATTGTCAAGCACATCTTTTTAAAGCAGATTAGAAAATTGTTAGTAATAAAATTAAAACTTAGTCCTACCTTTAAAGACTCCCCCTCCCTCCTTCAAATATGGCTCTGGCAAAATATTAATTTGGCAAAATTTGCCTAGCTGTTATTATAGTTGTTCACTATAATATTGATTTAAAATGAAAAGTCTAAGGGTAAATCAGATTTAATGTCACTATTTCCCATGATTTTCAGTTTATAGTTTTATCTGAAGAAGGTATGTTTAAAATGTATGAGCATAATAATTCAGCTGTTAATTATCAATACAAAATATATAGCCACAGTTATGCATTACATAAATATAAAGATGTGAAATGCAAAGGAGCTATATATTTTGATAATAGTTTTAAAGTGCTTAACTAAATTAATAGTGAGCAATTTGTGCTGGCAGATCTTTTAAAATAGTTTTTGTTGTTAAAAATTACAGGCCTCTGTTATACTTAATTTGTCATGGTTGAGAAGGCGATGAACTGAAAGGGTTATATGCAAAACATAAGTAAAGAAGCCCCAATAATAAGATACCAAAAACTTTAACTCTTCCATAACTATTTATTTTGCATTTTAAAAAAAGTTATACAGTAATTATTCACTTCAAAACATCACCTGCATCAACTAACATTTGCAACGTGTCTGAAACACCAATTTTTAGCTACTGCCATCACCAAATGAATTTTATAAAGAATTCCAATTTAATAATTAAAAAACAGAGTCAGACCCCTGATTCATGTCAATATAGAAATAGCAAACCAGTACAGTAAGAGAGAAAGAGATAAGATGGCGCAGTGTGGGGCTAGGGCAGGGAAAACATTTTAAATAAATAAATAAATAAATAAATAAATAAATAAATAAATAAATAAATAAATAGGGCCTGAGTTCAAATCCCTACTTGACAATGAAGCTCTCTGAATACCTGTGAAGGTTTCTTTGATTAATTCATCTCAAATGATTGTTTTGTGGGAGAATGTATGTCAGTCTAAACAAACAAACAAACAAACAAATATGAAGTTCTCTACATACAAAACAATATTTTAGCTACAGTTATGAGTAATGCTCATTTGTTTGAAAGAGAGCTCTTCTGTGGTGTATTCAACTATATTTGGTCTTGAGCAGAGACATACAGTAGGACCCCCATATCCACAGGGAATTGGTTCCAAGCCCCCCATTGTGGGTGATGAAAAACACAGAACACTATTTTAATAGCAAACACTATACATAGCATGGTCTCTGGCTCCTTCTAGTGGCTAGTTCTGGTAGCCAGACATAATGGACCCCCATATCCATTGGTTCCATGGCCCCAGTAGATACTGAAATCCACAGACAAGAAAAAAACTATTTTCTCATGCATTACCAGAACTGGTCACCAGAGGCAACCAGGGACTATGCTATGTATTCTTCACTAACTGACAAGGTATAATTAACAGGCCTGAGCAGTACAAAGTATCTTAATGAGCAGCCATATGAAACATGAGTGCTGACTCATGTATGATGCAATATCTAATATGATTGGACAATTCCCCACTGTGCCTCCTGTGAGTAAAGCCAGCCTGTGAAATATTGGGCAAGCTTCACAGTACCAGGACACTCTCAGAAGAAGGGAATGGTTAACCACTTTTGAGTATTCTCCACCTGGAAAATCCTGAAGTCAGAATTGATTTGACAGCTGATGATAGTTGTGATTCTGTATAGCAGATGTATTCTTCTTCTTCCTGATGAGTATCATGCTGTCATGCTGCCGGTCTGCACTTCTGTATATAGTCTGTAAATACACATCTGGTGCTGGAGAAGCTACTTGTGTGCGCACGATTCATTTAACCACCTGGACCAGAAGCTACTCTGCTGATTTTCCGTGTTGTTGCACTAACAAGTATTCATAGCATGGTGTCTGGCTTTGTCTGGTGGCCTGTTATGGTAGTGCATGAGAAACTAGTTTTGGATTTTTTTTTTCCATATATTCAATATCTTCAGACCATGGATAAATGAATCAGCAGATACTGATCCCATAGATAAGGGGGGGGGGGGTCCTACAGTATTTCCTAATAAGAAAAGATGCAAAGTTTGGATTTTTTGGAATCTAGATTCATTACATGTAGTCTGACACTATCAACCAGGGAACCATAGGAAACCTGGTGCATCATAAGTATTGGTTCATCCAACACAGAGGAAGCAGTTTGTCTGATACTAAACAAACCAAAAGGATGTTCTCTGTAATCTGTTTATTATGTTTCTGGAATACATTTCCTCCTGTCTGGTTTTTCTACCTCCCAACAAGCTACAGAAGGAAGTGACTGAGATACATATACCTGGGGGCTGCTCATACACAACAGGCCAAGGTTCCAACAGTTTCCTGGTTTGTCCTGTTGCCCAAACCTACCCATTATGTGCAAACCCAATTTCTTTAAGCACCAATCTGAAAACCAGAAAAGTAGAATTTAATTTTTACTTCTTTTCCTCCCATATTTGATTTTTTTGTAGGATTGACCCTTGACTTAGTTCTGAAGTAGTAGTAATCATCATCATCATTATCACCATCATCAGCTGTCAAATCAATTCTGACTTATGGTGACCCTTTTCAGGATTTTCCAGGTAGAGAATACTCAAAAGTGGTTAACCATTCCCTTCTTCTGAGAGTGTCCTGGGACTGTGAAGCTTGCCCAAGATTTCACAGGCTGGCTTTACTCACAGGAGGCACAGTGGGGAATTGATATCCCAAACTCTTGCTCCACAGCCAGATACCTAAAATACTCAGCTATCTAGCCAGCTGTAGTTAGAGTAGACCCATTGAAATCAGTGAGAGTAAATGAATTTAGGGCATTAATCTGCCTTGAAATATTTTATGGGTGCAAAAGGAAAACAAAAGCACTTGTTCTTGCACTTGAAGGGGGAACTCTAGCAGCAGATGGAGAATTCTCAGCAGTTAGTCTTACCCCACCATCTTGTCAAGAAACTAGCAAGATTTCTTCACATCCCTAAGGTAGCCATAAACTCATTTAGTGGCACTGATTTTAGTAGACAGCACAGAATGATCGGCTGGTCGATCAAAAAGACATGGTAGCATTGGCTTAGGTCTCTGGATATGGGTGGAGCCACAGGTTGGGAGTTGGGAGTTCAGTTCCCTCCTGTGCCTCCTTGACAGGGGCTGGTTGGCCTTGATGATCCATAGGGTCCCTTCCAGCTCTACAGTTCAAAGGATGGAATGTTTGTGTCTTTCTGATCAAGAAAGTCCAAGAAAGTAATCCTTATCACTTTTTACAACAATGCATTCTCTAGAAGTGCACCATAAGGAATCTCACATATACACAAGACATCTGTGAAAGCATCTACAAAATCTTGTCTCAACTTGTAGTGAGCAGAAAAACTCTTTACATCATAAGCATGAAAGAATTCATGATTTAAATCGCTATATGATTTATGGATTCAAACCAATGATTTTGCTATAAAAAGAATTTTACAGATATACCAAGTTTTGAACTCTTAATGTGTTAATTTGGGAAGGTTAGGTGTGCTTTCTATTTTCATGGAAAATTAAACCTATTATACAAATCACGTTACATGAGATGTTATGATATGATTAAGTGTGGTTGTGATAGAACACTGCATGACAATCATTTAAATATGTTACTTTATAGACATTCTAAGCTGATTATAAATCTAGCTTTTTATTGTGACTTTCTAACTTCTCTCAATTATTATTTTTGTTTGAATAATTTTTGACAGAATACCTGTTTTACAAGATATTGGCAAACATTAACATTATGATCAGAATCAACTTAATAACCACACTATTTAACCTCCCACGTCTGCATGTGCAGAATTTAAGTTGCTTCCCAAATGTCAGGACAGAAATCTGTTTCTAAATTGATAGGTTATGACACATATCTTAATGGAATACAACAGAAAACAGCTATATTTCACATGGTGACAAATTAGAGTATCTAGGAGTATATAATTATAATTAAAATACCTTCTTTAATGCATGAGTGGGAAGATAATAACAAGTATAGTTTATTTTGAGTGCATTAAACTTTAAATATATATACACAGCAATTTGCAAAACTGAACTCATTTGATTCTTAAATACGATTCACAGCCCCTAGTGTTAAATGATTTCCATCTTGAAATTGTGATATGTTGTGTTCTATGCTGGCATTTTTTTTCAAAGTATGGTAAGAAAATCTGTGTTTCCCACCGCTGAGATTTGATTGCTTGGAAATAAAATAATGATTTGCTTCCTTGAGGAGATCATGTCCGGAAAGTCAACCTAAACTACTTTTTAAAAGGAAGTATACAAAATATATATTATGAAATACTTCTGAGTCTCTACAAAATGGATATTAGCTACAAAATATTTCTTTTAAAATTTTAAATCTGATTAGACCCTGGATGGCCTACAATATAATTAATAACCAACTTCCAAAACTGTTCACAATTATGTTTCGTATATTGGGGATTTCATGAAGCAACATATTGTTTTGAGCTTTCCAAACCAATTGTCAGTTTCAAATTTTGGGATCCTTACTTCAGCTGATCCGGATATGGAACGCCATGGGTTATTTATGAATTCAGAAGCCCAGAAACCAGACAAAACCATCTGAAATGCCTCCAAGAGCCTCATTAAAAACAATAACCTCACAGTTAGAAATCATAAGAGTCTGGAGAGCAGGGTGGGAAAGTCAATTTGTTTCCTTTCATTCTGCGTAACAATGTAGTCACAATCTGTCACCGATAATTAACATTTGAGACTCCTTTTTCATCAAAAGGGTGTGTTTTTTATTCTGGTTAAAAAGATTAATCATACAGAATCTTTTGTCCTTTACTGAAATTAATTCTTCATGTCTCAAAATCTATGTTTAATATTTTTGGCCAACGAATATGTAATTATGTGGCTTGATTTTAATTACTGTTTTGATAGATGATATAGACAACTAGCTTCCGGCCTTTCTCCATATACCAAGGATGAGGGCAAGATAAAGGCACACTCATTCCAAGAAGAAACTCACCACAAATAAATGTGTGACAGGTATCTCAGGCTCTGTGGACTGTAAAGTTATTTTTCACTTTTCAAAATTCAGCTATTCAACATTCTTCTGTATAAATATGATGAAACCACATGCTTCTAGAACAAAAGTATTTGTTCAAGTGGGAAGTGTTACATATGAATGAAGATGTAAAACAGGCAATATAGGTATGACTCATAACTGCAACATTCAAGTAAAAAGATTCCATAGGAACTTTTCAGGGCCATAAATGATCCACCACATCTCAGCTAAGGATGAGTGGGCTATTAATTTTTTTCATTTGTTAAAGCAAAGTAGTGTATATTTCTCCATCTATAAGGATTGGAGCACAAACTTGAAGAAGTGGAATTTTATTCATGAAAGCTTGCTGTTTGTTCAATTACCATATTTGCCAGCGTATAAGACAACTAGGCTTATAAGACGACCCCCCAACATTTCCACTCAAAATATAGAGTTTGTTATATACTCGCCGTATAAGACTACCCCCTCTTCCGCACACTTTCCACACACCAAATAAAAGGTGCTATTCATGGTCCCCATTGTACGGCCACAGCGCGACCGCAGCGTCTCCGGCCCACCCCTGCATCTCCTTGTGACAGGCACTAGTGCACAAGTGCAAGCTCTGCGTAGACAAGGGGCGGGCTGGAGCGCCGCTGCTTCCCGCCGAGCAGAACAGGCCGGTCACGTCGAAAAGGCTGGCACCCGTTGCGCTGCTGGCACCTGGCGTAAAAGATGACCTCTCCACTTGGAAGCATGTTTTTCAGGGCAAAAAAGTAGTCTTATAGGCCAGCAAATACAGTATTTTAGTGATCTAATAAAGGTATCACCTACTCTTGCATTTGTGTGATCTTGAGGACCACACTGTCTTTTTCTATTTTTTTCTGGACTAGAAAAATGGTAGGATACCATCAGTGGTCACTCAATGCACCACCTGTAGGACAACAAGGACTCTTTTTATCAGCTGAATAAAGCTGTAAACTGAAGAAAACATCTGCTTACCCTCACCAGGTAAAACTACTGATTTGGCTTTAATTTGCTTTAATTGGCTTCTACCTGGTGAATACACCAAATTCTAACTCCAACCTTCTGATGGAAGCTGTTGTGTCCCTCAGAAGTCCTTTCCCCAAGCCCCACACCCAAAAAGGAACTTTGTGTTTTCAAAACCAGACAGTATCTGGGTATATATGGGGAGGGGTGATTACAGAGCAATTGGAAATCTTTTATCTGAAGAAATGGGTGGAAAATTCCAACCATGCTGCCAGAGGTGGGGGTTGAGATTGCACCCCAGGGGTGATTTGCAATAGTGGTTTGAACTCACCTCAAACCTACCTGGCACAGCCATCTGCCATGAACTTTCTTTTAGTTACAATTTTTATCACTATCCACAAATATTCATGCATATGCCTGAAGAAGTGGAATTTTATCCACGAAAGCTTGCTGTTTATTTGATTTTTTTTAGTGGTCTAATAAAGGAACCACTTACTTTTGAAATTTGTGTAATCTTGAGGTATACATGGCCATTTAGGGGTTTCCCCCCCAAAGGGGGTATTTGCTTTTTGTAAGAGCTTGATTTGCTTTTTGTAAGATCACACAAGCATCTGAAGAAAATGCTAAAACAAACAACCTGATGACAATTTGTTGTCAGCTGTTACAAGTCATTAGTTACAAAAATATTTTTAAAAAACCTTTCCAATACAGTGGATGGAATTCTGAATACTAAAAAGCAAAACTCCTAGAATTTGTATGTTTCCACATGTGGTAATTTTCACCTGTCCTTGTTCCTTCTGGTAAAGGTTCCCCTTGACATTTAGTCCAGTTGTGTCCAACTTTAGGGCACGGTACTCATCCCCGTCTCCAAGCTGTAGAGCCAGCATTTGTCCCTAGACAGTTTCCATGGTCACATGGCCAGTGCGACTAGACACGGGATGCCGTTACCTTCCCACCATGGTGGTGGACAAGAAGAAAATGTCTTTCTTGGTTGTGCTGGACCTCTAAATGGACTTTGACATCTTTCTGGGTTGTCTCTCTAGGACAGGACTTGGAAGAACTCTTTTGCAATCTTTTCTTGATGAGTTTAGGAGGTGTTGCTGAGGGATGCTGTTTAATACCCTGGCCTTTGGGCTGTGAGATCCCTCAGGTCCATTTCCCATCTTATTTAATATAAACATGAAACCAGACAGAGAGATTACCCAGACTTTCAGGGTTTGGTGCCACCTGTATGCTGATGACACCCAATTTTAGCTAAATCCATCCAATTTTATGAAAGCTGTTTCAGTCCTGAACCAGTTATTTGGTGACAGGAGTGAAGTGGAGGAGGATGAATAAACTGAAGCTAAATCCAGTCAAGATGCCCTAGGTGAGCTGAAAAGAAGATCAGGAAATAAGGATTCAACCAGTGCTTGATGGGGTTACACTCCTTTTGAAACACCAGAATTACAGTTTGAGCATGCTCCTGATTCATTCTTGAGCCCAATACTTAATAAGGTTATAACCCTATAATAAAAATATCTAAAATTATATAATCATATTGCAAAAAAGGATGAAATTGTCTTTTGTTGAGTTACAATTGGAACGTAATGTAGTTCCAGTTCATTGGCTGAAATCCTATTAGTTAGCATAGTAAATTGCAGTTACAATCCACTGAATCTGTGGAACTCATGAAAAAGTCACCAAACTCCCAGGGACTCAATGGGCCTACTCTAGTTGTGACTTATTACACTGAGCAACGGGATTTCAGCCATTGATTGAGGGAAGAAATTAGTTACACCTATTTTCTGATTTGTTACTACCAGGCTCTGGGAATACTGGCTTATTAGATGTGATCAAATTGTTCAGGTTTGATTCTAGAATAAGCAAATTGAGAAATAACTAATTTTAAAAGGCAAACTATTTTAATACAGCATACCTTCCCCAAATATATACAGTGGTGCCTCGGAAGACGAGCGCTCCCTTTTACGATGAAATCACGTAACGATGAAGTTTTTGCGATCGCAAAAGCGATCACAAAACATTGTTTCCTATGGGGGAATTTCGCTTTGTGATGATCGGTCCCCTGCTTCGGGAACCGATTCTCACAAAAGGACGATTTTCCTACAGCTGATTGGTGGTTTCAAAATGGCCGCCGGGTAAAAAAATGGCCGCCTGCTGTTTTGTGGGACGGATTCCTCGCTGCACCGGCAGTGAAAATGGCCGCGCTGTGGAGGATCTTCGCTGGACGGTGAGTTTCAAGCCCATAGGATCGCATTAATCGGGTTTTAATGCGTTTCTATGGGCCTTTTAGTTTCGCTTTACGATGTTTTCGTTCTACAGCGATTTCGCTGGAACGAATTAACATCTTAATGTGCGGCACCACTGTACATGGAAACTTTTCTTATCCCTTGTATTTACGATTTAAGTACATCTGCTTGTTCTGACAGACAGAGAAGTAACAAACAATAAAATACAGTGGTGCCTCGCATAACGAGCGCACCGTTTAATGACGAATTCGCATAGCGATCCCTTTTTTGGGATCGCTAATGCGATCGCATACCCATGGTTGCAATGGGCAAAACTCGCGTTGCGACGATCGGTAAGCGTTTCGCTTACCGATCTTCGCATTGTGATGTTGGGGAACCAGCTGTTCGGCGGTTCCAAAATGGCCGCTAGAACACCCAAAATGGGCCCCTGCATTGTTTTCGCGCCCTGCCCTCGCTTACCGAGGGCGCAAAAATGGCGGCGCTATGGGGAAACTTCGCACAATTGTGAGTTTTAGAGCCATAGGAATGCATTAAACTAAGTTTAATGCATTTCTATGGCATTTTCTGTTCTGTATAGCGATGTTTCCCCATAGCGATGGTTAATCCGGAACGGATTAACCTTGCTATGCGGGGCACCACTGTACACATTTATAGCCGTATTAGACAGCATCAAGGGTTTTCTCAGTGGACCATATGACTAAGCACTGGACTGCTTCCTTCAACTTACAATTCTTTTAATTATTTTTATATCGAAATGGCTTTTGGTAGCCTACATGAACCTATCTCAGCTTACTGGTACAAATCCCCTGTAAATTTGACACATTTAGCTGAGTCCAGTGAGCTCACCAACTTAGAAGGGGCTTTTAAAATCCGAGTTTAACATGTTGGAAGACCACATTAGAAATCCTATCCATAGGTATAGCATTCTCTCTTTGATCACCCTTTAATATCTATAGGTGTATTGAAAGACCCCACCAAAAATATATCACAAAGTTAGCAGACTATTTAATTTTGTAATTTGGTTTTGTTATGTGACTTCCCAGAACATTTTTTTAATGGAGACCACAAGTTTTATAACAGTGACAAGTTAGAAATCAATTAGTTTTATTATTTGAAGTATCTTTCCAATTTAAATTATGTAGTATTTTAATGGCTGCACAATCTTAAACAAGTACGTAGGGGTTTTTGTGTACAGCTAGCAATAAAGCTGAATTACATAAAGAATTAAAAGACACTCTCCACAACATTTGTTGCTGAAATTGGTAAAAGTGTAACATATAAGCTATTACCTAAAGCAACAGCAAATTCAGAAGGGTGGGGGTTAGGGACCATAATTAACGGTTTATAGCTGGCTCTAGTTAATTTTTTAAAATTAAATAACATGTCTGAAAAACCTTCTGTCACAAAGTTGCCAGACATAACTGCAGGACTGAAATTAGCTATGGATCCCCTAAAGCATATAGGGTCATTGGCAACTGATGGTTCAAAAATTGGAAACAAAAGATTAAAGAGTGAATCAAAATATGCCGAAAATTACCCAAATGTGGTTGTACTGTTACTGAAAAGGCACTGTTTTCCAAGATATGATTTAAAATATAAGAGAAGACAGAGAAGAAGTGAGGGACTAATGAAGCACAATAAAACTGGAGAATGTTAGATTAATGAGAAAGTCATCACTGCAATCAAAAGGTGGTGTTATATGAGCACAAGCTCTTATGTGACTTACTAAAATTAAATACATATTTTGTGCAATATTTTACATTCCAATTTCTCACCAAACACTAGGGGAGAAGTTTGAAGAGAAAGGGGGGGCATCCCCCCACTTCCAAAAAAATATTTCATATTTTCATTCCCTTTTGCAACATTCAATTGGAGAACTTTAGCTGCCATATATTATAATGGTATTTCAGCTCTAAAAGTAGTTTTCCAGTCAATGTTCTTTGCCTTTCAGGGAGACAAACTGTTTTTCTTTCCTCTAAATGAGCACAATAAAATGGGTAAGCTGTCTGGGGGCAGCGGTGGGGGAGAGCAGACAAACTGGTGGTATAAAGCTCAATAGAAAAAAAAATGTGATACAGACGAAAAGAGATCTAAACCATGTTTACACTATACACCACCATTTATTCTACAGGTCAGCCTCCACAGAAAATGTTTCTTCCCATCACTATAATCATTAGAGGCTGTTCTGACTCAAACCTGCTCTTTCTTCACCAGTAAACCTGTTTTTAAAAGTTACAAAGAGAGGAATGAGAACATACAAAAGTACTAGAAAAATAATAATCTTGTACAATGAAGGATATACATCTTACAAATATTTCTGACATTTACAGTTCAATCCATTCATTCTTAAAAAATGTTAGCTCAATTTGGATTAAGTGCACAATATCCATCTAGATAAAGAAGAGGAATTGAGTTTTTTAAATATTAGGGATATGCATTCAAATTTGGAAATATTTGGAATCCCCAAATAGTCCTATATTTGGATAGTTCTGAATAAATCTGAATCTAATTTGATAGTACCAAATATTTGGAATAAGAATTCCTAATTGTTGGAGACCCATTTACTCCTATAAATTAGAACAGAAAAAGCTAGGTTTCTGCTTGCTAGGCTAAGAAGTGAAAGTGAAACCTATTTCTAAGGCATCCTGGAGTGATTTCTTGAGAAAGGAAACTTAAAGACACTCTGGTGCCAAGATGGCAGGGGCAGAGAACTCAGTGTCTCCTAATTGGGGTGGCTATGGGTTTCCCAAGAGAGGGAGGCTGAAGTGAGAGCAAAACCAATAAATGATATCTGCACCAATGAAATCTAAAACTTGTCACAAATAGAAGATATTTTTTTCACATTGGTTCTTTCCAGTTGAAAGGTGGGTGTAGTTGCTCATAAATATCGTGAACATTTACTGTTAGGTTATGCTCTGGTGCAAGTCTGCATTGCAGCAATTTTCTCTGTGTCCTTTTCTGAACCCTCAACTTACATTTATATATTCTCCATCTCATTGCATATTGCATATTGTTTACTTATAGTTAAGAATAAGATCTGAGATTAGTAGATTCAAAGATTAATATGTTCTAAATCAACAGGGAAATATATTAAGTTTAGGCTCCTTTGGGGTATATCAGGCAGGAGAATAAAATTTCATTATATACAGACAGATATATTAAGTTAATAGATTTTGTGTCTGCTTGCATACATGTATGATTTTCATTGGAAGGGGTTGTGTTCTGTTGTGCCACAAACAGATATTATTCTTCTTTGGGTAAAGTCTGTGGGCAGTATGAAAGGTGGGTGTGGCAGAAGAAATAGGCACTTGGGGAAGGCTGTAGGAATGCTGCTCGCACTCACTGTAGGAGCTTCGACTGAAAGACGTGAAAGAGGGAGAGGAAAAAGACAGCCTACGGCTGCTATTATAAGCCTCTCAAAAAAAAAAAAACCTATCACTTCTGCTGTTTAGGAGAGATGACCCTTGATGGTTTGTGGCAGAACTGATACCCCATTAATAATTGCCATGTTGAATGACTCTTAGCAATAGGACAGTGCCAGATTTATACTGGGGTGCCAGGCAACTGGTAAAGCAGCAGTTGGCCAGAACATAGGTGGCACATGTTAAAAGTGACATCTGGAGCAGCCAGTGTGCAAAACACGCCTATCTCTCCCTGACAGGACACTGGTGGGAGGTGGAGGTATCAGGCACAGGGCAGCACACAAGGGCAGGATACAGGCAGACCCTGTAGAATTTGGCTGTGATGGAGGACAGCCACACAGCTCACAACATTCCAAAGGCTCTGAGGGACATGTTGTAGCAGTGGAATCTTGCTACAGAAAGGCAAGATCTGTTTGTCATAGACCATGGCACAAACATGGTGGCAATCCTGCAGGCTGGGGAGATGGCCCCCACTCTCAACCCAGTAGTTGAAGGTGCTTTGCAGGGTAAGGTATGAAAGACATGTGCATACCTCATATAATGGAGTGGACCAGAAAGATAGAAGGGTATTTTCACCACAGTGTTTGAGACAGTGAGCAACTCAAGGGTGTGGCAACCCAATGGAACTCTACTTTCTAGCTGCTTGAACAAGTGCCAGAGCTGCAAAGGTCAGCCCATGATATGGCACTGGAGACTTCCATTGGCATGGCTGTTCTTCTGTGCAGAGAAGCATGGGCCATTATGGGTCAAGTGGTCTAAATCTCCTGAAGCTTTGAGAATGCAACACAGGTCCTTAGTGGGGAGACAGCCAGCCTTAGCCAGGTGACCCCAGTGTTCCAGGGCTTGGCTGGCATTACAGAGGGCTTAATGAGGGTCCCTCATTATGGAAGGACGGATCCTGAAGCTGAGGCTCCAATACTCTGGCCATCTCATGAAACGAGAAGACTCCTTGGAAAAGACTCTGATGTTAGGAAAGTCATCGAAGCAACCAATATGAATTTGACCCAACTCCGGGAGGCAGTGGAAGACAGGAGGGCCTGGCGTGCTCTGGTCCATGGGGTCACGAAGAGTTGGACACGACTGAACGACTAAATGACGACGAATGAGGGTCAGTCTAGGTAGAACGGAGATTCCACAGAGGGAGAATAACATTTTTATGGTCTGAGGTGGTGGCCTGGGCTAGCAAGCTAAAGGACATGATCCACTACAGGTTTGTGGAAGGAGTACAACATTCTAGCCTTGGACCCCCGAATTAAACAGCAAGCAAAATATATTAAACACCAGCAAGACAATGCCAGCCAGCTTTTTATCATATACAGCAGCAGCAACTAGTGAAGAAGATCTGGCTAACACTGAGTGGTCACATAAGCAAGAAGCAACAAGCAATGTTCATAGCATCCTGAACAGCAGTTCCCCAAGGTATTTGCCTACTCCCCAGGGCAACTTGTCCCAATATTGCTGACATTTCCTGCAAGCATTTAATCAGTACACCCATTACAGTCATTTCCCAATACCAAGGCACTGCTGGCTGTTGGTGTGCAAACCTTTTGTTTGGTACAATCACTGGGAAGGTGTCAAAGGAGACAGGGAAATCTTTTTAAATTGTTTTGCCTGTTTGTGTGTGCGGTTTTTAAAAGGGGAAAATAATAACTATATAGTATTCATATTAATTTTAACAAGAGTTCCGGATATCTGGAAATTTTGCATTTTTAAAATTCTGAATTCCATATCCAAGGCGCTATAATTCTGAATTCCGAATCCAATTTTTGGTGCTCGTGTACATCTCTAATGAATACAATTCACCTGCTAAAGAGAGATCTGTGTGTTCTCCAGTATACACCTATGCTCCTGCACATGGCCTTTTCCATTCACTTCAATGGACAGGTGGGCTCTGTGAACACATGACTGCCACACTAGTGAAGTGAACTGAGAAGAATGTGGAGATATACAAAACATTTTGTTTGCGAGGCTGTGTCTACAACTAATCAGCTACTGTACAATTTAGCTAATTTAACCTGTTGTACAGGCTATACAGAGTGAAAGATATAAAACAATACAAGCAAGATTTTGCAGGCTGTGAGGATGAGTAGAAGCAGTAAAATGTGGATGCACATCCGGAAAAGAAAATCAAAAGATTTTAGTTGCTTTAAAAAAAATAAAAACAGTGATGAAATTTTCTCCCAGCTAGAACACACTCAACTAAAACCAATGATGAGCTTAAGGCTACTCAAACCCAACCACAGACATGTAAGGTACTAGAGAGAGGGAGGAAGGGTGGGGTGGGGGAAGAGTAAGTATGGGAGTGAGTTTCAAAGTAGCCACATTCTTCTACAGCCTGCCATGAATCACGTGCTCATTCTCCTTTCTCACTATATACATTTTTGTTTGAAGAAGCAAGCTCTTTATTGGTGATAATTTAAACTCGCACATGCTTGGCACCTGCTACAGATCAATAGAAGATAGTTAAGTGGGTGAAAGACTAAATGTGATTGTCGTTTACAATGCAAGGTTGCCCCCTATCCCCCCCCCCCCACTCCGCCAGCTTTTAGAACATCTCATTTTGGCAAGCTAAATTCTGGTTCAGGTACTGAGTTGCAGTACATTGAGAGTGTTCTCTTCTACATTAAAGATCTGTCATTTTTAGGGCCAAAACACAAGGATAAGTTATGGTAAAAACTAACCTGGAATGTGCAATTTTACAGATTCTATTGCTGGTGGCTATACATCTTTGATGGCAAAATTGCATTGGTTGTAGTATCATAAAAATCAATAAATATTAACCTTTTTCTGACACTGCACAGATGCTTTATCAATTGCTGTCTGGTGATAAAGCAGTTGGTGGTGTACTGTGTTTTTCACCTAAGAATCTATAACAACCTCAGAATCAATGTAGATTAACAAACCTTTTAATCCAAAAATTCCCAATGGCCTTTCAGTCCCCAGTGGAAAGTAAAACCAAAAAAGTTGTGTTCTATCACAAAAAAAAATCATTTTAGATGTCTTCTGCAATATGAGAAACAGGACAATTTAGACAAAAAACTGAAAAACTATAATTTTGAAACAAAAACTTCATCAAAATTTATATTGTAAATAAATTGTTAATCAAGTTGCACGGCACAAAGTTATACTATCCTTGGTTTAGAAGTTCATTATTTACACATTCTCAGCATTTCTTTCTTATATGGCATGTATGCATTGCTGCTTCCACGGATATTTTCATACAAATAAACTCTTTCTACTATTGGATTTATAGAGGCTAACACACGGTTATTCTTTATTTTAATTCACTTTTATACATAATTATTGAGAGGTTAATGCTTGCTGATTTTAGTTTACTTTTATGGATTTTATGTTAATGAAAAGAGCAAAAGTAGTTACAGTGGTACCTCACTAGATAACCCCACTAAACGACGAATCCACATAATGATGACTTTTTGTGATCGCTATAGTGATTAGCAAAACAGTCATTCCAATGGGCGATTTTCGTTTGACGACAATCTGGTCCATGCTTTGCGAACCATTTGTTCGCAAGATAACGATTTCTACAGCTGATTGGCAGCTTCGCAAAATGGCTGCCCAGTGTTTTCCAGACCCATGCTTCACAGGACAGCCATTTTTATAGTTGATCGGCGCTTCACAAAATGGCTGCCCTATGGGTGATCTTCGCAAAACGACGAGATATTTTCCCCATTGGAACACATTAAACAGGTTTCAATGCATTCCAATGGGGAAATGGTTTTCACATGACGATGATTTCGCTAAATAGCGATTTCTATGGGACGGATTATCATCGTCATGCAGGGCACCACTGTATATCTTCTAATTTTAATTGTTTTTATGAATAATTTTGTTGTGAGCTGCCCTGAGTAGATATATGTCGAGAAGGGCAGGATAAAAATCAAATAAATAAATAAATAAATAAATAAATAAATAAATAAATAAATAAATAAATAAATAAATAAGTAAGTAAGTAAGTAAGTAAGTAAGTAAGTAAGTAAGTAAATAAATAAATAAATAAATAAATAAATAAATAAATAAATACATAAATAAATAAATAAATAAATACCAAAAGGCTCACAAAGGCCGCCTAGAGTGGTCGCAAGACCAGATAGGTGGGATATTATTATTATTATTATTATTATTATTATTATTATTATTATTATTATTATTATTATTATTATTATTATTATTATTGTTGTTGTTGTTGTTGTTGTTGTTGTTGTTGTTGTTGTTGTTGTTGATGATGATGATGATGATGATGATGATGATGATGATGATGATGATGATGATGATGGCAACCTGGCTAACATGGTTCTTTCAACAAGTTCTGACTCACCATTTCAAAATCTCTTTAGGCATGTTTAAACAAAAAAAAATCATGTTGCAGAATCATAGAATACTGAAGTTGGAAGAGGGCTGTAAGGCTATCAAGTCCAAAGCCCTGCTCGATGCAGCAATACAAATCAAAGGATATCTCCCAGGTGGTCGTCTAAGTTTCTCTTGAATGCTCAACACCTCTTGAGGTAATTGGTTCCACTGTTGTACTGCTCTAATAATTAGGAAGTTTTTCCTGATATTCAACTGGAATCTGGCTTCCTGTAACTTGAGCCTATTGTTGCGTGTCCTGCACTCTGGGATGATTGAGAACAGTTCCCATCCCCCCTCTGTATGACAGCTTTTCAAGTATTTGAAAAGTGTTATCATATCACGCCTGTCTTCTTTTCTCAAGGCTAAACATGCCCACTTCTTTCAGTCTTTCCTCATAGGACCTGGTTTCCAGCCCATTCATACGGGCTTGATTCCTCTCTTTGCCTGTTGATCTTTGATCATGATAAAAGCCACAGGATCTGAAAGTTCTGCTGTCAAAGTCTACCACTCTGAGATCTCCCATATCACAGATATATTCTGGCTTCCTCTCTAGTTGCTGCCACTTTCTTCAAAGAAGCTACCATGGTTTCACCCTTCCTTTCTTAGAGAATATATGAAAGACAGACCATTTTCAAGGAAACTCTCCTTGTTTCTTTCATGAGCTAAAACCTTTTTCAGCAGATATTGCTCTTACCACTACAGTGATACCCAATAACAAATTATCAGAACTGAAAATATATATATTAAGAGTACAGGACTGTGGTCAAGTTTTGGCTGGTACATTCCAATGCATTTCACCTCAACCCACACTACAAACTACTAGAGATTCCTTACCTACCCCACCTGACTTGTCCCACAGATGCATGCTTTTTCTTTCTTTGTTTTGCCCAGATTTGAATATTGCTGGCAGCCTTTGTGCCAACTGCAAACAGTGAACTGAGTTCATCATGACAATTGGTTGGATGGCAAACCATTTGCATATCTTCTCTAAGAGAAGGAAACTGGCTCCGGATGTTACTGAAGTGAGGCAACATCCTGAGCATTGGGGCGGAAACCAGGAGTAAGGCCCTGCTATCCGATAATCATGTGATGCCCCCAATGTAGGTAACAAAAAACAAAGATATACTTAAAGAAAAGCCTGTATGGAGTTCACAGAAATTCATGCCTATAATGGAATCTAACTTGTTGAGGCAAATTGTTAATTGAATTGAAAAGAATGATTGAAATTCATGAAATGAAGAAAAGTGATAGTGCAGATTATAGACTTTAGAACCAAAGAGAACAATATAAAGCCAATTAATAAACTTCTCAGATACATGAAAAGGAGAAGTACAAGAGAGTTTTAAGATCTTGATTACTAAGTTGAACTATAGTATCATTTTATTAACCAGGATCTTTAAGTAGAGTTTGAAGTGTGTTTTAAAGATTCTGGTTAATAACCTGACTTTAATCCACAGTTGCTTATTCTATATGTAGTAGATGCTAAGAGAAGGTTCATTAAATCAGAATGTAGGAGCTAGGAAAAGGAGCAGAGGAGTGTGCATATGCTTTACTAAAGTACAGGTTAAGACCCAGATTTCCCAAACGGTATACTCACATTAATTTCAATACTAGCAAGAAAAAAAAATTATGCTCCCTCTCTGACTCATGGCCTTTAGAAAGGTTCTTGATTCACAATTGGTGTAAGGACTACTGAATAATAGTTTCAATGCTTTTTACACCATGAAATGGCTGCAGGCCTTATAATACTGAACAATACATAGCAGGAGAACAAACTGATGATGTGGACTAGGTCATGAAATCTTATTGTCTTATAATTTTTATGTCACATTGCAAGACACTTTATGTGGTTTTCTTGTTGCTGTTTTTAGTGCTATATACTGTGTCTAAAACATTTAACCCACTGATTTCTTGCAGACGTGATAGCTCCCATATTTGCTATATTTTTTTCCATTATTTCACAGTGGAGGGACAGTAAAGACCATTTTGTGCCTGTAAAGCATATTATGTCTGGAATCGAACCACAAACAGAAACTGAACCGGAGGCCTTGTATATGTGGCTCTTCTTTTAACTGAACAAGATTATGGAATTACTTATATGAAAAAGGATTAAATGTGACTAGCCATAGGAGGGGTCTCCCTATTTAATCCTGTGTTATTGTAGCTCTCGGGAATAATATATAACAAAGAACAAAATTGTAGATGTTAAGGCTTCACCAATAAGTTAGATTTAAATTTCATTTAAAAATCAACATTAGGCACAGAATGATCCATAGGGAAATAAGTAACTGCTTTAAGTAGCATGATGTTATGTCAGTGGAAGCTAAACTTAAATACACTAAAAGCTTAATTATCGTATTCTCTGAAATTTTACTGAAGAATAGAGGAAGTTTACACTTGCCATTTCTTTCAATAGCTACTGTTTTACTATTATTATTCAAATATAAATGCTCATTCAATTGGCCAGTGTCAGGAACAGTCAGAGTTTTTTGCTAGAACACTACAGTAAATATGAACACTACTTCAGGTTTACATATTTCACAAGTTATATTTTCTGTTTTTCTAGGTTTCCTTCTAGCAATTTCTGGTTCAGTAGCAACTCCAAGATTCTTGAACTAAAGCCATAATGTTTGGGTTGCTATGTAAATCAAGTGACCAGTAGAGTATCATGATTTTAAAAGCAACTGTCATTGGAGCTTGATGTACGCTCAGTTGCATTTCCCACAAAATATGTGTCAAGAGATTGGGAAAATGAAGGATCGTGGACTCTGTTGTTCTCCTGGAAAATCAGGTGTTGTAGGCAGTGCCTGGGGCTAACCAACCAAGAGAGGAGGGGAATGACCACTGGTAATTGGAAGGTAGTAATATCTGCAGTTTATCACTGTGAGAAAGAGCTTTAAGGCTGAGCTGAGCTCACTCTTCCATATTGAACTAATTAGGAAAATGGTTGCAGCTGAGGGAGGGGAAAGGAAAGAAGATACTTTCTTTTTCATGGAAGTTCAGGAGAATTCAATGCCTGATTGGCAGATCTTTTGGAAGTGTCTAGAAGTTGAAACTCTGGGTGGACAACTTTAGTTGGCCTAGTTATTTCTTAGGAGAATACTATGCTCATATGTGGCCTTGCTGCAAGACATGCACTTTGTTTATGTTCTGACACTATGTTAAAATTATGCTAAGATGTAATAATTAAAATACGTCAGCTAGCTTTTTGGTTTTCTTGTGTGTTTTTTTTTCTCCAGTTGTTCTTGCCTGAACGGTACTGATTGTTTATTTGCTCCACAACCTTTGACTGTTTCTGTGACTGCAGAAACTGTTTTAGAAGCTTTCCTTTTTCACTTTTTACACCACCTTTAATAAAATATAAATATTAACAGTTGTTGATTCTTTTGGATTAAGAGGGATGTTGTAAGTTAGAACTAGGCCTTGCCTTGATCATCTACAGAGAGATGGTATATTTTGTGGGTGTATCAGTATTCTTACCTGGAAGGTTTGTTGCAAAAGTTAAAGTATGTAACTTTGAGAATTTTCTGGTACCTTATTGAAAGCACTACAGTGGTGCCTCAACTTATGACCATCCCCACTTATGACCATTTTGAGTTACGACCAGCTCTGGCCACAAAATTTTGCCTCGACTTGCGGCCAGAGCTTCCAGTTACAAACACAAAAAAGAAGGAAATTCAAATTGCTAACTGTAAGTGGCGAAGAGGCTGCTTCTTTGTAGCTCTTTTGCCCCAGCAGTTAGAGAGCGTGCAATTGGAGGAGGCTGCCTGGTAAGGTAAGGTGCTGTTTTCTGCTTTTTAAAAACTGTTCTGGGCGGGTTTTGCAGCATGGTTTTGGGCTGGGGAGGTATGTTTCTGTGCTGTGTTGTTTTGTTTTTTGGTGATTTTTTTGCAGCCCAGCACCTTCGGGGCTTGCTTTGCTGTTTATTTTTGGTTTGGGTTTTGTTTTTTGGTTTTTGTTTGTTTGATTGTTTGTTTTGCAGTCCCACCACCTTCGGGGCTTGCTTTGCTATTTATTTTTGGTTTGGGTTTTTTTAAAAGCCCCAGCAACAGAGCTTGCTTTGCTATTTTTTTATTTTTTTAAGCCTCAGTGACAGAGCTTGCCTTGCTCTTTATTTCTGGGTGTTTTTTTTAAAGCCCCAGTGACTGAGCTTGCCTTGCTCTTTATTTTTTTTTTAAACCCCAGCAATGGAGCTTGACTTGCTGTATTTTTTATTTTATTTTTTTAAAGCCCCATGATAGAGCTTGCTTTGCTGTTTCTTTTTTGGTTTTTTTAAAGCCCCAGCACCTTCTGACCCAGCTTGCTGTGTGCTTTATTTTTATTTTATTTTATTTTATTTTTGCTGGAATGGATTAATCGCGTTCCAATGCATTTCAATGGGAAATGGTGCTTCGACTTAACAACCATTTTGAGTTACATCCATCTTCTGGAACGGATTATGGTCATAAATCGAGGCACCACTGTACTTAGCTTGAAACTAAGGTGAGGGTGCCAGGGAGGAAGATTCTCCCAGCCATCAACACTTTGGCCTCCCTAGACTTCAACCACTCAAGGACAATGAAGACAGTGTCTCTGAATGGTTCACGTAGGCCTTCCTAACCCAGGAAATCTTGATCATGTTATAGGAAGGAAAGTGGAAAGCTCAGGTTATTATCTTGAGGCTATTCCATGGTAAACTGAGCTGAATGTGTTTCTGGCTCTGACTAGGTGCCACTGAAGAAGACAAAATATCAACTGAAGCTCAGGAAAGCATTATCACTCTGACCCAGAAATCTCAAGGCTGAAAGCATTTGTATTTCTAGAACTGAAAAAACAATAGTCAAACATTTGTAAAACCATGACAAATGGCAGGAAGAGGAAGAAAAGTGGGTAAAGACAGAACTGTAATGAGACTTTAAAGTACAACACATATACCTGAATAATATGTTTTATTTATTTATTTATTTTCTTTATTTATTTTTTCTTTATTTTTTATTCTTTCCCATCTTGTAGAATTTGTCATTTAATGTAATAATCTTTGTGTTATATTTATTTGTAATTTTTATGTATGTATTTGGAAGCCGCCTAGAGTGGTCGCAAGACCAGATAGGCGGGATATAAATAGAAAAATAAAAAAATAAAAAATCTTTTAATTCAAAGGCTTACTTGAGATTTCACAGAATCAAATTTGCTGCTATGAAATGGACTGCTTTTGTGAACTGAGAGTCCATGATGAAAGCCTAGGTCCCTTTTCCTGGGAACTTAGGACTTCCCATTTCCTGCATATTTTGATGACTTTTAGAACCCTATTCACTTCCAAGAGAAAACAGAACAGAAAAACAAGGTACAGTATAAGCATTTTGTATATCTCTGTCAATATGTTCTTGACGAACTAATAAAGTGTTACAGATAAGGGCATTTCACTATAGTAATTTCCAAAGAAATAGCCACATTAGTTTCTTTGTAAA
Organism: Pogona vitticeps; assembly: GCF_051106095.1. Classification (NCBI taxonomy): domain Eukaryota; kingdom Metazoa; phylum Chordata; class Lepidosauria; order Squamata; family Agamidae; genus Pogona; species Pogona vitticeps. The sequence continues at coordinate 172,221,805 of NC_135786.1, forward strand.
AACAAACAAAAATGAAAAACAAAAGAAGAACGAAAATGAAAATGAAAGCATTGTGGCACTTTGAAAACTGACAGATTTATTTCAGTGTGAACTTTCCGTATAACAGTTCACTTCCTCAGAAATGTACTTTTGTTGTAAGCCACCTAGAGTGGTCTTAATTGACTAGATAGGTGGGATATAATAATAATAATAATAATAATAATAATAATAATAATAATAATAATAATAATAATAATAATACTTGCCATATGAAGCAGTGCAATGTTATCCATAAGCGCTCATATTAAAATAAATAGATTAGTCTTTAAGATGCCATAGTACTTTGTCATTATACATGGACAGCTGTTGTTATACATTTTACTGTTCACAGATCACAACAGCAAAAAAGAGCACTAGACATTTTGAAGGTTTTTTTTTTAAAAAAAGTCTTCGAAACATGCTATCTACAAAGAACAAATCTGATTTCAGAGAATGTTAGCCAGACTGATCTCTGGTTTGGGGTAAAAATGGTTTCTCATAGTGCTCAAAAGAACATCACAAAGTACTGATTAAGCCTCTCTGGAGGGGTCGTAATTTCACAGAAATACTGTTACCACTAAAAAGGTCCTCTATCTGGCACCTATCTAGCTAGTCTTATTAGGTGGTGATGTTTGAAAGAGGCTTCCAGATGACAACCTCAGGACTGAAAAAGGTAAATATGGGAAGAGACTGTCCTTCAGGTAAACTGGCACCACACTATTAATGGTGTTAAAGGTTAAAACCAACACTTCAAATTAGGCCTGGACAAGGAGTGGCAGCTAATCCCTACTAGTCAGATATTAGCCAATCCCCAATAGCTGTCTAGCCACTCTGTGGCAACTACACTATTTCATGCTGTTTTCACAGGATGTCCCATATTCAGTGCACTGCAATGATCAAAATGCGAGGTTGCCAGAGCATGAAATGTTGTACAGCTATCTCCATCCAGCACAGAAGAAACATACTTAAGTACTGCACATAGTATGAGTAAACACATACACACCATCTGTTACTTTTCTGTAGGCATATGCATAGCTGATCTTTAGTTGCAGCTGACAAAGGTTCTATGATCAGTATATATATATATTTTAAAAAAGAAGTATTTTGGCATTTTTGCTTGAGTGGGTGGGTGTAAGAGTGAACATTTAAGAAGACCTCACTCTTCTGAGTTGCAAATACTGTAACAGGAAGAAAATGTTCAGTAAGAAATCTTTAAATAATGTAGAGAAAGGGAAAAAATGAATTGTTAAAGCCTAGCCATACATTCACTGCACAGCTGAATTATATGGAGTATATTTAATCCTGCCCACGCCAATTTTCCTTTGAAACTAGAAGAACGTTGCCAACAAACATTACTTTTAAGGTGCAGTCCCTGATTTGGGCTTTGTAATTATGCTCTTATATTTTCCAGAAAATGTGTTTCTGGAAAAGGAAGCGGGGAGGGGGGGGAAGCTTACAGTACTTGTTTTCTAAATTCAGGTAAGAACAGGTTTATACATGCACTGAGCCAATATATAGTATATATTTTCCCTTTGTGCACAATTGTGTTCAGAGGGCATTTGTATTTAGAAGCAACATCACATTGAAATGTTTTTCTGATAAATAGCTCAGGAGTGACCAACTAACACGTTGATTTGTTAGGCATGCTGCCCAGTTGTTTCAATGGTCTGATAAGTTGCAAATGCATAGAAAAACTCGCCATTCTACTAGTTTATCCTAGGTTCCAGGACATTTCCTATGGCAGCTGTACTCCGGGCCAAGACAAGTGGAATTCAGCATACTTCTTAAATTATGCAAATCGTTTTATAAAACCTATCGTGCAAGACAAAGGAAGGAACAGGAAGCAATGCAAGATATGGAATTCTACCCTTGCCTTGACCTGACCCAACACAAATCTTACTCAGCCATTCCCTCTTGCTCTTGAGATTTCACTTATTGGGAGCAGAAGATAGACAAAGACCTGCTGCTCAACTTGTTTGTGATCAGCAAGACATTCTGACCCTCAACGGTTTAAAAACAAAGACAACAAAACCACTTTCCTTTGCCTGAATGAGGCTGGGTGTGTAACATCAGCAGTAGATTTGAACACTCTGCATGGAAGCTCCAGTGCAGCAAACAAATTCCTGGGCTGAACAAATGTTCAGAGGTACCTTGTTCTACAACTGTAAATCTATCATCTAAAGCCACTATTCCGCATGTGGTTCTGATCAGTGGATATCAAGGTTCTACAATCCAGTAAGCCCAGTTTGCCCATGCCATCTTTTGATAATATCTTTGCAGCCATATGGAGCAGAAAGCTGGATTTTGTAACCAATGGCATGTTTGGAGCTTCTTCTGCCCGTCCACTCAATTGTAATAACATGCAACCCTTTTTATAAGCATTACCAGATATAAGAGGCTCAAAATAACTGATCCAAATAAATCGCCATGCAGAGGCTTCAACATTCAGTCTCCATTTGAGTTGATCACACATAAACATATATGTATAACTGCATGTTTATAATTATTTGCCAATATCAGAGGGTAGCACAAAACTGGTAATTTTCTCCTTCAAGCAATCTTATTGTCTTCTCAGATTTATAGAAAGCAGTGTAATGATTTATCACATGTCTGAGTAATTTCACTTATAACAGTAATAAAACATACTGGTTGGGGATTTTGCTCATAATTAAGTGTTGAATACTTTCAGATTCTTCTCCTTTGTAACAAAAGCCCAATATAAGTTACCGTACACCTATGTTATGTGGGTGGACTTCTCATTCTATGGGATCTCTTCTCCACCCTCTACTCTGGGAAATATAGTAAAGGCTGCAGGTGAGAGAGTGAATCTTTTCTTCTAATACGGTCCCCCCCCCCCGGGTGGAAGAATATTATGACTTATAATGCAATATGATTTCCTATGGGATCTTCTTTTATATTATGTAAAACTGTATTATACAATGTTTATTCATAACATTTTGGGGCTTAAAGTAGATACAGATATATTTAAAAGTTTGGGCGTTCTGGACAAGAGGTTTTAGGTAAATATTTTCACAGCATTTTTGTGGCCAAAATGGATATATAAGTATTGAATATATTGGGCTTTTTGCTTTTCATATTTCTGGAAAAGAAATTTTAGCTAACATGTATACTGTAATCTTATAGTGAATTCTCACTATGATAACAAAAGTTACAAAAGAAGTAATTTAATTTCAATTTTTTAAAATAGAAAAATCAGTAACAACAAATTAGGCTTCTACAAGTCATACTTTCTTTCAATTTAAATGATTAGCTGATCATTTTAGAGGTCACTGAGACTATAATTGCAGGCCTAGTCACTATCCTGATGGCTTGTCCTTAAGAAACAGAGTCCAGGGGGATCATTTTATCCCTCTACTTATCCTGTGGATCAGCATTTTCTCCCCTTATACTTCTTAATTCCCTTAAATGGCAGTTATTTAAGGCAGTCCAAAATACTTCATCCAATAAAATCTGAAGAGTGTATGTGACAGGGGAAAAAAAACTCAACATGGATCCCAAGGATATGAAGTAAAACCTATCATCTGAAAGGAGCTCAGAGCTGGAAAAAAATAAGAAACAAATAAGAAACATTCAAATGAATCTACTATAAATAAAACATAAAGAAGATAACCAAGCGTACCAAATTCCTGTTATAGAATATTAGACGCCAATAGAAGTACACAAACAATATTTTAAAATCAACATGCATAGCCACAGATGGGGCAGACAGAACCAGTCATAGTACTCTTGGATAACTATCAATTCTGGTGACAGAGATGTACACTTCACAAACTGCCCTGCTTTACCGCGGCATAGCCAAGCACCATATAGTCGTGTGGGTTTCCTTGTTGCCGAGTGCCTACATATGATAAGACTACATTAAATAAGGCAATTTACACCTTGTAGTTATGCTGTAACTATTAAAGGGTAACTATTAAAGCACAGACATCACCTTGCCGACAAAGGTCCGCATAGTCAAAGTATGGTATTTCCAGTAGCGATGTATGAAAATGAGAGCTGGACCATAAGGAAGACTGACCACCAAAGAATTGATGCTTTTCAATTGTGGTGCTGGAGGAGACTCAAGAGTTCCCTGGACTGCAAAGAGAACAAACCTATCCACTTTGAAGGAAATCAACCCTGACTACTCAGTGGAAGGACAGATCCTGAAGCTGAAGCTCCAGTACTTTTGCCATCTCATGAGAAGAGAAGACTCCTTGGAAAAGACCCTGATGTTGGGAAAGTGTGAAGGCAAGAGGAGAAGGGGACAACAGAGGATGAGATGGTTGGACAGTGTCACTGAAGCTACCAACATGAATTTGACCATCCTCTGGGAGGCAGTGGAAGACAGTAGGGCCTGGCGTGCTCTGGTCCATGGGGTCATGAAGAGTCGGACACAACTTAACGACTAAACAACAATTAAAGGGTTTTACAGGTAGAAACATTTTTCTTGAGTGCAACTGTTTTGCAAAGGCCAGACAACAGCCAAAATCCTCTGGTGTAATGAAAATGGCGTAACATCTAGAGGTGAATTATCTCATGTTAAGAAATCACCATAGTTATTACCTGTTGTATGCTGAGTAGTCAATATCCAACATATAAGCTGAAATACAGCAGTGTATTAAAATAATGTCTTAGAACAACGGTTTTGAACATATGATCAGATGCTCTGGACTTCAATTCTCAGACGCTACAGCTAACACTGCCAGAGGTTAGGGTTAGGGATTATTCTAGAGCAGTGATGGCAAACCTTTTTGAGCCCAAGTGCCCAAACTGCAACACAAAATCAACCACAACCATCCCAAAGAGTTCCACTCCTCCAACCACACAACCTCCAGCACCTGCCTGGGACACTCCCTGCTCTGCCTCTGGCTGCAATCCTTAAAGTCAATGTGACAACCCCAGACCTACTGGAGTGTGCCACACTATAATTATGCTGCCACCAACCATTCCCTGTAAGGAGTCACACAGACCAGGAATGGATTTTACTAAACAAAAGAACAAGGTTTATTTAAATAACAAACAGGGTAAATAAAAAGATCAGGTAAATAAGATACTGTAACGTGGCTTAGTCTCAATCATACATACAACAGTTTGGTTCACACAGAACACTTTAAAGTAAAGCACAGACCCTGAACCTATCAGTTCTGGCTACCTATATAGAAACCTGAACCTATCAGGTAGGTACTAACTGACACACAGTTGTACTCAGTCTGACACACAGACTCCCACTCCTCACTCTCCACACAAGCTCCAAATATATATACAGTACAGCTCCTCCCCCTGATGTCCCGCCTTCCACTCCCCATAGGATGGAACTTTCCCTCCAAACCCATGACAGACAGGTGCCATCAGTGCTGTATGTAACACCTCCCCTCTTTATAAGTTGTTTTGCAGGGGAAAAGCTAAAGTGCTTTTCTCCAAAAAACAACCAGGATCAAACACATAAAATATTTATACATTATAACACACAATCCCATACTTACACTCTAGGTTAAACATAACACTTCTGCATTTTAACATTCATATTTACAATACATTAAGTTACCTTTATTAATACAAACCAAGCATGTTTAATAAACAGGTACATTTAACTTTTGGTCACCAAAATATACATAGTCCATGGTTTCTTCGCCGTCTTCACTCGTCGGGTCTTCTTGACAACGCGTCAGCAACACAGTTCATTGACCCTCTGACCACCTTCACTTCAAAGTCATAATCTTGCAGGTTTAAAGCCCACCTCATAAGTTTACTATTATGGGTTTTCATTGTCTTTAACCACTGCAGTGGTGAGTGGTCAGTGCACAGAACAAAATGTCTTCCCCAGATGTAAGGTTTGGCCTTCTGAATCGCGTATACTATGGCCAGGCACTCCTTTTCCACGGTTGCCAAATGTCTCTCACCTTTCTGGAGTTTCCTACTCAGGTAGGACACTGGATGCTGGTCACCATTTTCATCCTCCTGGCAAAGAACTGCTCCTACCCCGCTGTTAGACGCATCGGTGTAGATGATGAACTCCCGGTCGAAGTCTGGAGCACGCAGCACTGGATAATTGATGAGCGCCTCCTTCAACCTCCGGAACGCCTCCTCACAGTCGCTGGTCCACGGGATGCGGTCATCAGTCTTCTTCCACGTCAGATCGGTCAGCGGAGTCGCTATCTCGCTAAACCTCGGGATGAACTTTCTGTAGTAGCCCACCAACCCAAGAAATGATTTGACTTTTTTCTTGGTGTTCTTTGGAACTTTCCCTCCAAACCCATGACAGACAGGTGCCATCAGTGCTGTATGTAACAGGCACAGAAGGCAGGAGTTCAGTATTTCCATGCCTGGCATCCGGGTGGGTGTAAGTGTGTGTGTTTGTGGTGGCAGCAGCCATTGCCATCTTAGCTCTCCCTCCCTTCCCAATAGTTCTTCCCAAAATCCATGATCAGAGGATGGGTAAGCATTTCTCAATGCTGACTTACAGCTTGTGTGCCCACAGAGAGGGTCTGAGTGCCAGCTGTGGCACACATGCCATAGTTTCGACGTCACTGTTTTAGAGGCTGAAAATCAAAACTACTGAAGGGCCAGAAGTTGAAAACTACTCCCTAATGTATATTCACATCCTGGAAGTGTTTCTCTTTTACCAGTCTGGCATGCCATATCACAAACTACTACGGAAATTATCTTAAATTTCAGAAGAAGATTTATTTGATTGTTTAAGCAAGGGCACAAAAACCCATCAGCAAGCTGCATGTTTACTCAAAAGCAGGTCCCAATGTGTTCAACCGTGGTTACATACTACAAGTATACAGTGGGGTCTTGACTTGAGAACTTAATCCGTATTGGAAGGCGGTTCTCAAGTCAAAAAGTCTGTAAGTCAAGTCTCCATTGACCTACAGTGCATTGAAAACCGATTAATCCCGTAACAGGCCGTTTTTGTTCCATTTTGGTTTTTTTCTGGTCTGTAAGTCAAATCTCAGTCTGCAAGTCAAACCTAAATTTTGCGGCCAGAGAAGTCTGTAACTCAAAAAGTCTGTAAGTCAAGCCGTCTGTAAGTCAAGGGTCCACTGTATTCACAACTGCAGCCAAGATCTCCATTGGGTGTGCGGATAGAAGAACAATTCTATGTGTCAAAGGCAGAATCTGGAAGCAGATTTCATCTCAGCATCAGGTGCAAATGGGCAAAATTCAAACAGAGATAGTACCTTACTAACTTAGGCTACTTGCCCTAGTGACAGATTTTAGCGCCGCAATGAGATAGGAAAACCTACATTGTAGTTATACACTATTGTGATATTTTATAATAAAAACTTCTATGACACATTAAACACAAAAATGGTGTTGAGATATTGGCCATTTTCATTCCTGCCACCATCCCTTCAATGTTCATGAACAGTAAGGATCATCAGGATAAGCAATATACTATTGATTTATCCTGTCCTAAAATTCAGTTCTCTTTATGTAACAAACAGAACAATTCCAAGAACACACAGAATATGGAGGGGACCTTGGATTAATTGCTTCCCTTTTTTTTTGGTCCAGATGGCTGAAATTTGCAAGTGACAGTTATCTCAGGAAGCTTACATCCAGGTGGCTGTGGGCTTAGATAAAACACAGTACTGTATGACTCTCTCTCTCTCTCTCTCTCTCTCTCTCTCTCTTTCTGCATATACTTATATAAGGCTGAAAACAATAATATTTAGGCAACTTAATTTTCTAAAAATACAAGTGTAACATAATCTATATAGGGTATATGGAGCCAAACATCCTTCTTTAGAACTTGCAAAATGTTTATGCAAGGTTTTTCCCCCAAGTACATGGTAAAATTACTATTCTGCACAAGAAAGGAAAAGGACTCTCTGCCAATCAATATGACATGCAATTGAAAGACTGACACTAATAGCTATTACTAGAGTGAACCTGTTTGAAGCTGAGCACTGCTGCTGCTTACCATTTTCTTTATACAAAGCTTACAAGTTATCAAAAATGTAGCTTTTATGTAGCTTGGAACCCAAAGCAGATATTGCTACTCTGTTAGCTGGTAAGCATTTTCAATATCTGCCCCAAACAATGACAAGTCTTTTATTTTTATTTTGCTAGTATTTAAATACCTACCTACATCCATCCATTCATTATAGCCTACCAAATACATATGACTTTGTATGGAACTTTAAACTTACAAGAAAGTTATACATATACTTAGTATCTTTGCACATATGAAATGCAATGATTATTCCATGTACACAATGCACTAAAATCCACTTACTCTGTGAATTTATATGCAGCACCCAATGTACTGTAATGCTTCCCAGGCACAAAGAACCTAGTAACATGAAGTCAAACTAACCAGAGAAAACTCTGTATTTGATATTCCCCACTTTATTTTCCTTGTTATTTAAGGTACAATCCTGCTTTATAACACATATTTTAAGTCTTACTGTCAATATGCACAACTATAGATAATTCTAGTCTTAAAACCAATGGAGGCAGGGAATGAAGTAAAGACAAAATGAATTTTGGGAAATAAGAAAACCCTTTAGAACTAAGTATCAATTATTTAGATTCTGAAATTGTCTATCTTCACTTGGCATTCAACAACTGCAGCTCCTTCTTAGCAACACAGTCATGCCTTGATAAAAAAAATCATATAATAGATCACACTATAACTTTTAGCAATCATTTCCTACCCCCACACCTTTAATAATTTGATGAATGCTTCTGTCAACAAGGATAAAGATCACAATTTTATTTCGGCTTAAGTACTTGAACTTTCAGGATCCCATTCATGAATATTGCAACTGCTAACCACTGATAGGATCACAGTTCGTCCCACTCTGATGATGCAGGCACATAGAGTAGCTTGCCTTTGAAGTCTTGTCTCAGTCTGGGTGTGGACATTGAAAAAGAAATTATGTGTGGCAGAAATTAGTTGTGACCTTAGTAGTGTCTGCTTAGTGGAAATGTTTTCCTAAACTTTATCAGAGTTTGCTGGGAACAATGTGCTAGATGGCGTTAGAACAGAGATACAACTCTTTGCATTGGAAGTAAAACAGAAAGGTTAGAAGCTTGACTTACTCAAGCAGTGATTAATTGATCTACCTCACTATGAATTTTAAGTCTCAGAAGCCAATATAGTCTGAGTGTTGGCAACAAGCCTACATTTCAACTGCAGTCTTTCTATTTTATTTTGAATGGAATAGTAAAATTATGAAACCAGGTGACCAGCAAACTATTTCAGGAAATATACATGCAGCTAGACAGAGGGCTATTGAATAAAAATAATTTATTCAGTTGACTTTAAAGAATGATGGGCTGCAAATTATTCAGGAAAATACGATCTGTTGCTTCTGCACAGAAGAAAATCTTACAGGTTAAGTATTCATTTGTGATATTTTGCTTAAATAGGCATACAATTTTATATTACTGTCTGTTCTATATGTCTCTGTGCTGCATGAACAAACAGAAATATAATGGTAGCTCTTAGTCTGTGTGCATGTAATTCTGCAGGGACATGTGTTATGAGACATGTTTTACCTTGAGTGCATGTATGTTTCACACAGAAATATAGACAATTTATGAAGAGCAGCAGCAACGTTTAAGTTTAACTAGTAGCAACACTCATGAAGAGTGAAATTAGTTACATATAATAACCAGATTTGGCCACTTTACCACCACCCAATATATTTTTCTCCCACGAGCAGTCACAGAAGTGAGCACAAGTTGAAATAATGGAATGTCAATCTAAGCACTCTCCTCATACTGTCTTTGACACAGATTCCCCCCTCAACTGCTACAAAATGCAAAGGAGAAGGTATGTAAGTCCAATAGATGTCTACCTGGCTTTTCCTCTGCTTATAATATATCTCAATGAGGGCAGGATTCACATGGATCAGGACTGGTAGCTAGGTTTTTGGAGAGAACTAACCAGTGATCTGACATAGGCTCTACTAATCATTATTTACTTGGTTCTTTGCCAGCATAATTAACAAGGATCACCTTGCCCCTTCCTATTCCTTGTTGTGTTATCCACATAAAGAGTGGCATGTCTACAGAGCAGAAGTTCCTGCTCACAAGTACATTCTCCAGAAGAGCTAAAACCTGATTTTTCCAGGGTTCCTGCTTGAATGAGAACCTACATGCAACCAGAAATCTCCACTGATTTGCATGTTGCTCTCTGTGTGGAGAAAGGGACCACAGAGAGGCAAGGGCTTGGGATTTTGGTTGAAACGTGTTAGAACTGCACATTTAATAAATAGGGCTATAACATCTAGTTTGGTCTCAAAAATAGAAGACTTGTGCCCTACCTCCAGTATAGTAGGGCCAATGGTCTTCATGTGATATAGCGAGGAGAAGATTCTATGTTAGTAAAGTATTGGCTTTTACTGGTGTTCATTGTACATTACAAAGATCAGATCTAGCACCATCAACAAACTCTGAAGCTAAACTTTGGGTCCAACTAAACTTTGTAAATAAAATATGTTGCATGAATGCATGGAAATCACACATCAACATGAACAAAATAGAAAAGAAAAAGGCACACAATCTGAAAATAAGGGTGGACAATACCTTTAATGGCCTAATGGAGACATTGCCCACTCTAGTTTTCAGACCAATGTGACTGAAACACTGAAGTCAACCAAAGTAAGATCAAAGTTACTTCCTCCACCACCCCCGATCAATTAATGCATGCTTCTTTCCCACAAACATTTGCTTGATACCATGTTGAGGGAAAAGCCTGATGACGACATCTAGAAATATGGTCTTACCAGCATGCAGATAAGCTAGGTCAGGGTTCTCAATATCAGGATGCAGTTCTTTCAGGTGGTTGCGAAATTCGACGGGTATATTGGTTCCATATTCACACTTTGGGCAATTGTACATCTTTACTCCTTCATGTTTGCCAGTATGCAGGATATGCTTCCGGATATTCTCAGCACAGTTGGACCTGAGAGGAAAACAATGATGCTACATTATACATGCACACCCACATGCTGAATTGAAATATCCCTCTAAAATGGTTGGCTCCCCACAGTTAGGCTTCTGAGTAATTTGCCATTATATGGATGATATTGACATAAACCAAGTCTTCTAAGAAAATACATGTTACAAAAAGTTTCTTTATAATACTAAATACATTTTAAATACATTTTAAAAATAATCAGTTTTGCAACAGTAAAACAAATACATCTGGTAGGAGTATGTATGCAATTGTCTTTCGAATGGATACTAAAATGGGATTCCCAAATGGGTTTGGGAACATCAATTGCTTTTCCACAGAGCCTGACACAAGACTGCTGCAGGGATGTTATAATGGGATCATGAATAAAACCTGTTGCAGAAATGCTTAAGATAAAATAAAGGTTCAGATTATATTTCAATCTTGACCTTACATTATAATTTGGATTTTTGTTATAAATTTTAAAGTAGGAATAATGACATGATCCTGTCTTTTATCAGTGGATTTAAGTAATCAACGGATTATTGAGAAGGAGTCAAAAAAGACATCAAGGCATTGTACAGGAATATGCCACAATGGAGAGTGTTTATAGGAGTGTTGTCAAAACTTCCAGCAACAGTAATGGCCACGAAGTAATCATGTTATTGAAGAATGGGTTCTATATTTCCACTTCTTTAGATTGGTCTAACAAGCTTATGGAAAGTGACCATTCATGCAAACACCACACCAAGAATAAATTCAACTACATTGAAATAACATGCACAATGGTGAAAAGTCACAGATATTTGTAAAAACAATGAAAACAAGCAGTGTACAAGCAAACAAAAGGTGTAACAATAATGTGAGTGCAATAAAAGAAAACAACAAAATAAAACAAAATATGTGTATTTTATTATTGTACTGTATTCCATTCTTTTTTATTGCATTAATTAATCCAATAGTCCCCACTAAATCCAACAAAGGAAGTGTGGTATACTTCTCACTGAATTTGAGTGGATCTACTCAAAGAGACATTCCCATTCCCATGATGGAGACTGTGGAGCAGGGATTCAGCTGACATGAAAATTTCCACTAGAGATGGACACAAACAAAGAAACAAAACAAAAAAATGAACCAGGAGGTTAGTCAAAAAATAGGTGGTTCGTTGGTTCGGGTTGGTTCTGGTTAACATACCGTAAGAACATGAGAAGTGCCCTGTTGGATCAGGCTAAGGGTCCATCTACTCCAACTTCCTGTATCTCACAGTGGCCCCACCAGATGTCTCTGGGAGCACACAAAGCAATGAGATACCTGTCTCCTGAATCCCCTCCCCTGCATCTGGCATTTGGAGGTACCTTCCTTTTAAACCTGGAGATTATACATCCCAATCATGGTTTGTAACCTGCAATGGAGTTTTCCTCCAGAAATCTGTCCAATCTCCTTTTTAAGGCATCTAGGCCAGATGCCATCACCACATCCTATGGAAGGAGTTCCACAGACTAACAACACACTAGGTACAGTAATGACATATTTTCTTTTTTCTGTTCTCACTCTCCCAACACTCAATTTGAGTGGATGTCCTCTGGTTTTGGTATTGCATGAGAGGGAAAAGAGCTTCCCTCTATCCACTTTATCCACCCCCTGCATAATTTTATACATTTCAATCATGTCCCCCCTCAGGTGCCTTTTCTCTAGACTAAAGAGTCCCAAACGCTGTAGCCTTTCCTCGTAAGGGAGGTGCCCCAGCCCAGTCATCATTTCACTTTCTCTCTTCTGAACCTTTTTCAGTTCCATTATGTCTTTTTTGAGGTGTGGCGACCAGAACTGAATGCAATACTCCAGGTGCAGCCTTACCATTGTTTTGTACAATTGCATTATAATGTTGATTAATCAAAACCTACAAACCAAAGTGAAATGAAGCAACAAACATTTTTAGTGATTTAATGAGCTTCCATGTTTGTTTGCCCTCCACCCCTACAGTCTGTTCCTCACCCCTTCTCACTGCCCCCATCACCTCTCTACCTTGTGATGCCTCCTCCTCCTCCTGCTCCCCTACTGCCACTGCCATCTTCAGAGACAGAGATCTGGCTTCCCTTCTGGGAATTGGGCCTGCTGCCTTTGTGCATGTGTCTGCCTATCAACTGACAGATATGGGCATGTGCAGACAGAGGCCCGGCTGCCATGAGTTCAGCCTGCTATCTCTGCACATGTGCCAGGATCAATCAGAGAGATCAGCTGGGATCAACTTTTCTTGTAAGCTGTGTGGCCATGCAGTGCTGGATTGGGGCCACCCATTTGCTTCTGGTCACAGCTGGAATGATGATGGAGGAGGAGGAGGTAGTGGCAGGACCAGGTAGGGAAGCAACAGGGACAGTGGAAAGGGGGGGCAGGCTGCTCACAAAGGGGTGGGGTTTAGCTTACCCTTCCCAAAGCACAGACAGGTTTTTAAAAAATAAACTGGTTCATGGTTCATTTTTTAAAAAAAAGTTCAGAAAGTTCATTACTCGTGGGTAGTTTCCACTCACAGTGAGCTGGCTCTTCCAGGCTCAAAACATTCACAGTAGTACCCATGCCCTTATCGTGGGTTTCTCAAAAGCAGCAGGTTGGCCACTGTGCCAACAAAAACTCATGACTCTCCATATAAAAGTCTATAACTCCTTATGATTCCTTACATCCAGAATAATAATTCTACTTTCACCCCACCCCCGAAACAAGATAAGTGAGAGTAAAGAGTCAGAAACAGCAGTGAAGGAAAAGTCACCAGTTCAACTGATTGCTGATGACACTGGAATTTGTTGTACCATTTCACTTTGCTGCTATGCAGGATCCAGGATGTTACTAGAAGTATGTACCTCCCTGCATTGACAGGGATTGAAGTAAATGACCATTGAGGTTACTTCCAACTTTAAAATTCTATGATCATGTACTCTTCATGTGCATGGGACTTCCACACTACAATTCTACAGAAGAGCTGTTAATTAGTGATGCACAGCTGGAAGTATGCCTCATATCTTATATTACAGAGGGCTCCGTGTATGTTAAAAACATAGGACTAGAAGGAAAACTATGATGGATCAAATCAAAGGTCTATCTAGTCCAGTATTCTGTTTATACAGCAAATCCTGATGTATATGGGAAGCTCTTATGCAAAACACCAGCACAACAGCATCTCATGCTTACCTTGTCTTTGGAGGGTTCAAATCAAAGCCAATGTGTGAAACTTTGTTCCAAGTCCCAGTCTACAGATGACATTGTCAGAAGCAGGATCCTGTCCTAAACAATTTCCCCACACATCAATATAGCATTTGAAGATCATTCTTATGACTCTGATCCAATGTTCTGAATGTGTTCCAATGCACAAAGGGATGCCTCATGCCTATGGGTTTTCTATTCATTTCCATAACTGAATAGCCACATGCATGCAGAAAAATTAATGCACAGCTGTCCTTCCATGAATCAAATGGAAGAGCCATAGCATGGAAAGGAGCTCTATGTGGGCATCACAAATACCAAACAACCAGAGAACTCCTGAATCAAGATATAGTGGTGCCCCGCATAGCGAGGTTAATCCGTTCCGGATTAACCTTCGCTATGTGAAAACTTCGCTAAACGGAACGGGGAAGCCCATTGGAACACATTAAACATCGTTTAATGCGTTCCAAATGGGCACAAAGCTCACCGTTTAGCGAAGTTTCCAGGGTCCGGCAGCCATTTTCGCACCCTCGGTAAGTGAGGGGAGGGCGCGAAAATGCTGCGCGTGGCCATTTTGGGTGTCTGGCGGCCATTTTGAAACCACCGAACAGCTGATCTGCGGGCGTCGCAAAGCGAAGATCAGTAAGCGAAACGCTTACCGATCTTCACTATGCGAGTTTTGCCCATTGGGGCTGACGCTATGCCTCCGCATTAGCGATCTCGAAAACGGGATCGCTATGCGGATTCGTCATTATACGGTGCGCTTGTTAAGCGAGGCACCACTGTATGTACTTTTGGAGATTTGAGATAATAGATCCAAGTATATTACAGGTAAACTGCTGTTGCTTTCTTCTCTACATTTTCAGGTGCAGAATATGGATTTGTAAACACATCAGTAAATGCTTCAAAAATTAGCATGGCATGCAGAACAATAAATCTGAGGTAAAAGATGTGAGTGTGTGAGAGGGAACAAGAGAAAGGAACAAGAAAGAAAATAACAGCACAGAAATGACTGAGTGTACATCTGGTTGTCCAGGAGTTTTAAGAACATTCTGGACGTTTTGAACAGACCTTTACTAAAATGACAGGTTCCCTAAAATATCTGCCAAAGGTAGGTTGATTAAATGTAGGGGTTCAATGCTATCTCCTGTGAGGTGATCACATAAATTTGATATCTGCCTTACGCTCTAAGTTTACCTTCTGTCATGGACATCTGCTATATAATAACATGAATCTAAAATATCAGAGTAGACACCTATCATCTTTATTAAAATTAAGAGGAACTCCTAGTCCTTAGAATTCTCAAGCAATTTTCCATGACTAGTCACTGGCACTGGAGTGCTTTACAGCAACAGTTTTAGGACAGGAATTACAAAAACAGAAAATATAATTCACAATGATTGTTTTATACAGCTACATTTTAATACATTTTGGCTGAAACCCAGTAGTTAATGTGCAGCTAAAGTAGGCTCACTAAATCAGTGGAGTTTTGGTAAGTCAACTCATATGTGAGTTTCACTGATCCAGTGGGCCTTCTCTAGTTGTGACTTACTACTAGATGTCATTCATTGTGTAAAATTCCAGAAATGAATGTTATGAAATTAAATATTCGCAGACTTCCTTGGTTTTATGTAAAATGTTGTTCTTGATGTTCTTTAAATTTTCATACAAAAGCTACTTCCACTTTAGACTAAGTGTGGTTTAATTCCACTCTTAAACATTAAGTATTTCCTTGAACTTACGTGTGTGTGTGTGTGTGTGTGTGTGTGTGTGTGAGAGAGAGAGAGAGAGATGTGTCTGTTTTTTTTTACAGCTTGATCTTTTTAACACCATACTCAAATGGTGCCTTGAGTTTGATGATGTTTTCAAAATAATGGTGTAATCTTCTTCCATTCTCCTTCTAACCTTGAAGCAAGTATGCTAAGCAAAGACTTTTTCAAAACTGAACAAAATTAGCTTCATTGTATTTTGAAACTAAGGGGCAGCATTGCCTTTACATGGAGGTGGATGATCAGTATAAATCAAAGAACATAGACCAGTTTTGTAAACTCTGACTACAACATCCTGTACATTTAGACCCTGTAAAAAAAGTTTTTGCCAGTGCAAACTGAAATGTATATAGACCAACTGAAAATTCTTGATGCTGAGATCCAGAAACCTCATCAGAGGTCCAGAATGCTCAAAGCACTCCCTGCGTTGCAGTAGACTGTGAGAAAGAGTAATAGATGGAGAAATACTGGACAAGTCAACATCTTTGACCGGATTAAGATTAGAATTAATATTTTAAGGCGGTTATCATGTGGGATGTTGAGAAATGATGCTGACTAGAAAACAGGATGGATAAAAATTGAATTTTTTTTAAAAAACATATTGATTCAAATCATAATTTATATCACAATTTAAATCAAAATTGAATTTTGATTTAAATTGTTAAAAATCTAATGTTTTAAATTTGTAAAAAATCTAAATTAGATCAAATCCACCCAACTAGAAATTCTTTTCCTATTGTTTTTATCACCTACAAAGGCCTAATGCTGAATCAAACTCTTTTAGAACACATGCCCTCCTTCCCCCTTCACTTACACACCTTGCATCCACAGGAAACTCAAGTCATTCTGCCAGACATTCTGGATACACCCCCTTCATGTTTCCACTGAGTGGTCATATCCAGCTGTAACATCATCATGCTGAGTAGCTGGCTTTTTATCCATCTCAATTAAGATAGTCCTTGCTTACATTCTCTGGCCTGTGATTGACTGGCTACCAGTCCAGTTTTGTCACACTGACAATCCATTCTTGGGCTGAGGACACATGTAGTTTAAGAAGTGTAAGGTCTGCTCTGCTGTTAGGAGCATGCCTTGCTAGAGATTTTGAGGAGGATGTTCTAGTTTTGGTGAATCATACCGTTTTTTTCTGTAAAGAATGGGGTAGAAATTTGAGGTGTTAAGAAGCCTGCAAGATTAAAAGTCTCTACCCCTTCTTTCTCAAGCGAAAGAATAGGCAATTGGAAAGTTTTCTGCTTCTTTCCTACAAAGGGTTTTCTTTTTATTCCTTAAGCTCAGGTAGTAATACTTTAGACTAGAGTGCAGCCTTGCATTTAGAGTATTCTTCTGTTTTCCATTTCTGTGAAAGCTAGAATAATGACTGTTACCTCGGTAGCGGCATATTCCCGTATCTGGGGGTAGGAGCAGGGGTGGGGCGGAAGGAAGGAAGGAACTGAGACAACTGTAAGATGGTTTCCCACCCATTTGTGACTAGCGCTGAAAGAGGTGCTGCCGTTTGCCTTTCCTTTACATCTACCAGAAGAGACGCTTTGCACTGTGTATGATATTCATACATGACAGGTTGAAGAGGAAGACAGAACAAGTATTTATTTATTGGTAAACTCTGCATCTCGTCGAGGTGCTGCTTAAGAGGCTGAAACCTGACTAGACTACTTGTGGGAGAAAGTTGTTAGGTTTGTTTCTGTGCCCTGTCATTTCACAGGAAGTAACCTCTTCCTTGCTGAGAAGGAAACAAGCAAGCATTTCGCAATAAAAGATATCAGTGCCATCTCACTGCCAACCAGCAACAAACACCCATGATAAAACTGTGAAATAGTAGAACTGGGAATTGTGCCGGGCAACTTATCAGAAGTGATAAGCTCTTGTTTTATTCATGCTTTTCTAGAGAGAATTACCAGTATTCCTGCACAACCAGAGGAAGACACACAGGAAGGTTGCGAAGGTCAACCTTGAAGGTTTCCAGACAGCTTAAATATAATCTTGCATTACAAATACTATGCAATCAAATATAGCTGTAAAACTCAATGTGCAGAATCAGTGGCAATACCAAAAGCTACACACAAAAGCACACACAAATGTTGATATTCACATATTTTAACTTCTTCTGACACCCCCTTGTTTCACAAGGAAAATAATCAAAACATGGCTGGAATTAATATTGACAGTACTGGAGTAATATGCTAGTGCACCATGGTTGCAGTGGTTTCAGCTTTTCCACATTTGTAGTTTTTCAAGGTTTCTTTTCTTTCCCTCTCTCTCCTTTTCTTTTATGATGTATTTGTTATGACATACAGTATGTGTGACAGATGTCCGATGCTGGCTGCTATAAAGCAGCAGAATCCTGTAGGGCAGGAGCAAGAACCTGTGCATCAGTGCTGAAGTGCTTCAAAAAACTGGTAAGTACTACTCTTCGTCCCAGGACCCCTTCAGCAAATGTTGCAGGTCCAAATGGCAGTGCTGGCCACACATACATTCATACTCACCCTTCTAGCACACCAGTTTTGAGACAAACCTGAGTTACTGCTGCAAATAAGAAATACGGTGTTTTACACGCAACACAAGAACAAGCTGTCGCGTCCCCCTAGTGCCCTCTTTTGTTCTCCCCAAACACTCAGGTCCACCCACTGGATGTGTTTACTCTTTTTACGCTGCCACCAGTGGATCTAGTCCACACTATCCCAAATATATGTATCTCAGACACCTGCTGCCAATACAACAGATTTTTCAGTTGGTATGTAAATCACAGTTGTTGAGGATCATTCATTAAATTGGATTTGATTTGATTACACGTTTGCTTGTCTGGGATTTCATTCACAGTAACTGCTTTAACAAAATTCTTTGACTATTTTTTATTCCTTTTAACTCTTTCTTATTCTCTATAACACTCCAGCTTTCCAACCTCTCTCTTAACTCTCTCAATTCAAAGTCCTAACTCAATCACTTCCATTCCCTCTCTCTCCCTTTCTCTCTAACTGTCTAACTGTCCCCCTAACTCAGCCCCTCCTGTCCTATCATAGGCTCCTGCCCTTGAGCTCCGTATGATGGACAGGAGTGAAATGGGCATTCCACCACACAAGCACTCTCTTTGAAATTAATTAAAATGCAGCACTGGTGTTTTCTATACAAACTGTTCAAAACCAGGCTGCAATCCCATAGCATTCAGAGGAAACCTGGAAGGTGGAAATCACTGGTAAATGCTGATAAAATGGCTATGTGTTATGTAAACATCCTGGATCTAAGCAATTAGATTTAGAAGACATTCAGAATTTGTTTCCAGGAACTGAAGGCTTCTTTTAGTCTATTTTGACAGATACTGGAGTCTGTTTTCTTCAGAACCTTATTGATTAAGCATTAAACTTGACCCAATGCTCTTTGTCCTACAAGACAATTTGCCAACACTCTTTCATTTCTCAGGATGCTCCAAGAAAGACCTCATAAATGATCACACAAAGATCCACCACAGTCAAGTCAGACACATACATTTCACAGCTGATAGTAAGCATACTAACAGCAACCAGCTCCCTAGCCTTTTTTTTTTCCTTTCGAATGTGTGTTCTTCAAATAATAGTGCAGCATCTTTATTATCTACAATCTGACCTCTGTGAATATACCTTGAATGTGAATTTCACTGAATGAGTGGGTACTGTTTCTTGGAATTAATAGTCTGTAGTTAATTTGCATCAGCCTCTGCTGCTTTATGCAGGCTAGGGCTCACATATTTGAAATTCATCTTCATTTTAAAAAAATCTTTTTTGTAGTTTTCTTTGATTTTGCTTGTTTTCATGAATAGGACTTTTCCCCACTTTCCTCTACAAATTCCTCCTCATTTTCTTCTTTCTGGAACAGTGATACATTCAGTTTCCTGAGCCTATTCCCACTTTCTGATGTGCTATGTTTTTGAAATAGGTTTTTGACTTCATTCACTATAACCCATCAGGCTCCCATTCTCCGGATGCACAGATTTCACATATAACATTCAAGGTGCATTGAAACTCTGTGAAGTTTATAAAACAACACAAAAAGTAATCCTGTTTTTAGAATACTTTGTGCCTTAGAGGAATGAGCACCAATACTGGCTGGAACAGTGCCTAGAAAGCATAGTAATTTATTAAAGACTTGGATACATGAAGAGAAGTCATAGTATCAGTGATCCACAACTGATTGAAGAAGTATGCTGAATATTCATCTTCCTAGTGAAAACACCTCTTGAAGTGGTGCTATGATGTTCCTCTCACTAAGGATTTGAGTATCACAACTAGGCAGCTAGCTTTCAGTTCCCAGATGCACTTCACAAAAAAAGAATCTCATACCTGTGCTAGATTTGAAAAGAAGAAAATAAAAGGTGATATTTTGGGAACAGGGGCCAAGAGAAATGGATATCACCACCTGAAATGCACCAGTGTGAATCTTATCCAAATGAGAATGCAGAAGCAAATTGTTTAAAGGGCTTCACTGGGGAATAAGTGCTATTCTTTGCAAAGAGACCTGTTTCAAAATGTTATTTAACAACTTAGCACATTCACGTGGTCCCATCAGCCATAGTTGAATTAGACAGCTGTTTCAAACAATGTTAAAAATCAGTTAAAATTTACATAGCAAGTATAGGAACCAACGATTGCTTAAAATTTGGCCAGGGAAGGGGAATAATTTTGTAACCTTTTAATGTACATTTGCTCCCTATCAAATATTTTAGATTGTATTTATCCAAAACAAAATACCACTTTAAATATTTTTTTTCAATCCCCAAATAACCAACTTGTGCCAAGAAAGGTTTTTATCATTTTGTGTATTTGTCTTCAGAATCATACAAAAACATGCTCACTAATTTAAATGTGCAGATGGAGTTTATAAAAGGCCCTAGATTCAGCATGTAGGAAAGGAACTCTTAATTCTAGTGGAGTCAGGAATGATGGCAACACACCCTGAAGGCTGCCTGTCAATCCCGCACACAGATGGTACTTCCCCCAACTGGCCCGTTGTGTCAGTTCCTTCAGCAGCTCTTGTAGCAGACATAGCTCCCTAAAGGGAAAAGCCTGTTGGTCTACTGCTTGGTTGAGTGTCCAAAGCAGTACTGTCTTTATCACCTCTACTCTAAATGATTATTTCCTGTAGCTATTGTGCTGCCTCCCCCCATCTTGTGGAACAAGAGATGGAGGACAGGTCCTTCTCCCTCTGTCTCTTTCATTTCATTTCACCTGCACAGATTCATATTTTTTAAAAACTACAAAACTCAGTTCATCCAAGGTTGTAACACATATTCTGTATTTGTTATGGAATGTTTATTCTCTGAATTTTGAAACAAAGTTTTTTTAAAAAATAAAATAAAGTAATTCCAAAATATGATGTTTCAGTTTCTCACTTATGTGAATCGACACTGAAGTACAAAATACTGTATATATCAGGCTCATGGCATTATGGTTAGAAAACAAACACGTTTTGTTTTAAAATCAAGTCCATACAACATTACTGCCTCCAAGTTTGCTGACAACAAATAAAAACATTTTCTACATATGTGCTCCAGCAACACTGCCTGGAATGTGGCAAATTTGTGCACTTCACAGTGCTTCTGGTTTGCTGGCATGCAAAAGCACACTATTAAATATGGGACAGCACAGAGAAGAAGAAATGGTACTCTCGTGAACCAAGGGCAACTTAAACAAGCCATATGATATCTGTCTAAAGAATAAGATGAACCCTAGGTCATAAACAAGGAGAAGCGTACTTTCCTTGATAGAAGAATTAGGCATGTTCCACACAGCACTTAAATACTCCCTATATGCTTTAACACAGTCCTTATTAAAACTAAAGTGTCACAAATAAATTTCTACCACTGGTATATTTTTGCTCGACAAATTATATTAAAACAGTTTAAATTTGCAGAGTGAAAGAATCTGTGCAAGTTGGACCAACTGTAGAAAAGAAACATCTACTAGAATCACACTTCTTTAAGCTTTTCATTGTGCATGCATATATAAGTGCATGTCAAATTTATACAGATTTACAGGGATGTTGGCAAGTCTTTGGGTTTATCTCCCATGTCCAAGACTTTGGTACCACATCCCAAATCCAAGTCTGAGGCTTTGATACCAAGTCCTGAGTCCCAAGCACCAAGTCTGAGTGCTTTTGTCCCCAGGAAAAAGGGACGGCTAGGTAGGTGGGTTCCAAGTCGTGATTCGAATCCGAATCATTGAAATTTTTTTGAGTCAAATTCAAGTTGAGTCACTAGTGTGATTTAAGTCCAACTTGGCAATGAGTCCCAGAACTTGGGTCTTCATCCCTGCAAGTTTACATGGTTTCTTACCAGTTCTGTGGGCAGGTTTGAACTGGGAATTTAAAGCTAGATCTCCCCAAACTTAGTCCAATATTCTAGCCAGTAAACTATGCTGGTCATTTTGATATATACTTACCAATTTTTCTTACACAAACCTTATCCAGCCACCAATAAAATAAATTAAATACAGGACTTGCCAGCTAAACACCTTTTTGATATATGTTAGAGCATTAGGAGAAAATATGCAATGTGGATACAATTTGTTATCCATGTTTCATCTAACCTTGCAATTCATGAACTCTCTCACACAGTTTCACATTCAGATCCATTATACTAAGTAATAATACTTAAGCAGGTAAGAAATCTGAAAATATTCACTAATGGAAAAAAATAACTAAGTGTTTCAGCAATAAATGACTGAAATGTGACAGGGTCATCCAAGATATGAGGGAAACTTAGGAGATCAAGAACAAGGTAGAATAAAGTCATGGATAAGAGACTCAGTCTGAATGTAGACAGATAAGAAAGGAGAAAGGATAATAACAAATTTAGGGCAGGCAGGAATATGAAAGGTGTGGAGAGAAGGATACATTAATTTGTGGAGAACACATATGCCCACAGATATGGAAGAAAAATATAACTGGGTGAAGAGTGGTCATGTGTGCGATGGGCCAGGGCTCAGTTCAGGGTTAAGCTTGAATCTGTTGGTTCCACTGTGAATCTGCAATTCCATTGCAGCTTGAGAACATCATCAGTGGCACAACAGTATTTCCAAGGTGATTTCCTATGGATATCCCAAAATTGCTCCCTTACATCTTCTCTTACATTGCCTCACCAGGTGTAGGCCATGTTGCAAAAGCAGTAAGAAACAGAAAAAAGAGAAAGAAAAAGAAAAAGGGAGAGGGAGAGAAATCTGTGACCCCAGAAGGTTTACCTCCTTTCTTTGACCTGAAACTGTACTACCACAAGCATAGGAGATTGGAGATGTACAAACAACATACCCTAGGGTCAGGGTGCTTAGTATTCCTATGTTCCAGGCACCAAGATGGAAGCAGGACTTTCAGAGTTCCTGTTCTCTCCCCCCCACACACACACATACCTAACTTTCTCATGGTAGCATGTGCCAGACTAAGCAGCTAGAAAGGGGACACCAGTGAGGAGTAAGCAATTTATTCTGTTTCAGATTACGCAGGGAACAAGGGGAGACTGGTGTGTGGTTCAAGATAAGGTAAAGGTAAAGGTTCCCCTTGACAATTTTTGTCCAGTCGTGTTTGACTCTAGGGGGCGGTGCTCATCCTAGTTTCCAAGCCATAGAGCCAGCGTTTGTCCGAAGACAATCTTCCGTGGTCACATGGCCAGCGCGACTTAGACACGGAACGCTGTTACCTTTCCACCGAAGTGGTCCCTATTTATCTACTTGCATTTGCATGCTTTCGAACCGCTAGGTTGGCGGGAGCTGGGACAAGCGACGGGAGCTCACTCCGTCATGTGGATTCGATCTTACGACTGCTTGGTCTTCTGACCCTGCAGCACAGGCTTCTGCGGTTTAGCCCGCAGCGCCACCACGTCCAAGAGGAGACTAGGGAAAGTAAGGCAAGAACAAAATAAGAGTGACTCCCAATCAAGAGTTTTTTGATAAAATTGTATCCTAAATAGAGATGGGGTATTCATATTCATATACGAATATCGCCGCACAGGTGGAAATAACGAGGGTCCACTCACAATTTTGCTGCTGCCGCCGGCTCCATAGAGGCTTCCTATTGTGCTGTTCTCCACAATGGATTAGCCACTTTCCGACCTGGCAGAGAGGCTTGTCATCCCGCCTCCTGCCCAGACTGGGTATTTGATTGTGGACAACGGCGCGATAGGAAGGTCCAACGAGCTCGCATCAGCAGCAAAATCATGAGTGGACAGTCCAGTCCCATGAGGCCGGACCCTCATTATTTCTACCTGTGTGGGGATATTCGTATACAAATATGAATACCTCTATCTCTAATCCTAAATAACCTTGCCTGCCAAGTTTTACAAGAATTCCAGCCACGCTGTTTCAGACAAAAGTGATTATTCAAATAGCTTTTCCCACCTTCTTTTAGGAATGCTAACATTTGAAGTGTGATACGTAAGCAAATTCTAGAAGCAGAACTAGCAAAGGTTCACACAAAAGCTGATTAATCACTTATAGCAGTGGTTCCCAACCTTGGGTTCCCAGATGTTCTTGGACAAAAACTCCCAGAAATCTTCACCACGGGTTATGCTGGACAGGGGTTTTGGGAGCAGTAATCCAAAACATCTGGGGACCCAACATTGGGAACCATTGACCTACAGCACAGAGCTGGAAGTGGGAGAAATAGTTAAGAGAGAGAAAAGTCACCACATTCCTGGTTGCTCTTCAGGCATCTGGTCTTAAAATGATAATTCCTAGCCAGTCCAGTATTTTTCTAGCATTTTGGCAATTCTTTTTGGAGAGGAGACTAGGGAAAGTAAGACAAGAACAAACACTTGGATTAATTCCAGGCATTACTATTTCAAGACCAATAGGGCTGTGGAAGAACACATTGACTGTAGTATTTCCAAGTGGTCATCTGTGAATCACGCATGTGGATTCTCACTGAAACATTCCAAAGCTTAAAGAAAGAACCATTAGAATGCATGTTCCTGCACCTAGTGGCTATTCCTCCATTCTCCCAGTTTGCTGCTGTGAGAGAAAGGAACTAGTAGCATCGCAAACTGAGGGGAGGATGGGTGGGAAACCACAGTTACAAGTAAGTATTAGGCATCCTTCAGTCTCGAGAGACTATGGTAACATGCTCTGTATGGAGGACTTGGAACAGCGTCTAGTGTGGCTGAGAAGGCCAATTCGAGAGTGACAGTCCCTTCCACACTGAAGACAAATCCAATCTGTCCCCTGTCCAGCTCCCTGGTTTTGCTGCTTTTGTGACTTCCTCTTTGCCCCGGCCTGCTGGACAAGGGTTACTGGTTACAAGTAAGTAACCAGTACTTATTCTTCATGGTCTCCGAGAATCACATATGTGGGTGACTGACAAGCTGGCATATGTGGTAGGATGTCACACTAATACAGATGAAATTATCGCTTTCCCATTTGCAGTATCAAGTTTCATCCTGACATCCAACCTGCCTTACAAATGTCTCTTAGCTGGATCCTTTAAGAAAGGCTGTTAAGTCAAGCAACAGCTTTAATAAGGTATACCTTCAGAGGTTCAGGGAGTGGGCTCTTTACCAGCTGGTAAGGCAGTCTTATTGTATTTACAAGCCACTTTGATGATGCTGGGGCATGATCTGCCCTCCCTTTTTATTTTTAGTCCAGATAGTTAACGAATATACAGTTTTCCAGAGAACATTCGACATGTGAAGCTCCTTTTTTAGCTCTAGAAGGTAATGGAAAGAAAGTAGGAAGCATGAGAGGCTAGTTGAGGCGAAGGCCAGAAAACACTTTGGGCAGGAAAGCCGTATCAGGAAAAATAGTAACATTATCCCCATAGAATTGCAAAAAAAAGTGGGTCAGGGTAGAGGACACACGATTTGTTTGCTCTTTGTGCTGATATAAAAGGTCGTAGAAATACATTTGTCTATGTAAATTAGTCATAGGTCCACTGTAGCCATTGGTTCAAAAGGTGGTTTCATTAGCTGGGAGAGAACCAGCAAAAGTGACCACTGTGGAGGTGGAGCCCGCATGGCAAGGAAACCTCCTGCAAACTTCAAAATAACTTCTTCAGAACTGAATTTTTACAATATTGAGATACATCAAATCCATGGGGGAGGGGGGGGCTTGATTTACCACTATAGCTGATAAGTATACCTTTATGGAAGAATGGGACAGACCACACTCCTTAAGGTATAAAAGAAAACACAACACTGTATGCAGCGAAAATGGACATTCAGATTTTCTGACTGAATAGGCAAAAAAAGAAAACCCTCACCATCTGCTCCATCTTGTGCAGGGGTTTCTAGATTCATGTGTGATCTTCCTTAGTGTTGGAGAACTTGACCCTGGCTAAGCATGGATGGTGAATTGACCTTTCGTTCTGGGCCAGTAAATGAGGGATTAGAAACAGCTGGTAAATATCTTGTGCATCACAAACCAGGTCACCACAGAGCAATCAGAATGGAATTGGACCTCTTTTGCCATGTAGCAGGGGTATTGTGAAAAGAGGTAGAGAAGGTCTCTCAACCATTAAGTCACAAAGGCATCTCCTAGGGCAGTAGTCCCCAACCTTGGGCCTCCAGATGTTCTTGGACTTCAACCCCCAGAAATCCTAGCCAGCAGAGGTGGTGGTGAAGGTTTCTGGGAATTCTAGTCCAAAGAATCTGGAGGCCCAAGGTTAGGGATCACTGTCCTAGGGAACTCTGACCCAATCTGCTTCAGAACAATAACTTTGACATTTCTTGTTCTCACTAGTGAAGCAGTCTATAGGTGGTTGACTCTAGTGGCTTCAGATTTTGCTGAAGATGTTTGTGGTTTTCTCCCATTTGTGATCCTCAGCCACCTATTTGTTCAGATTGTCAGCTAACTGGTTGTCTTCCCCAATGGATGACCAGATTGGGAAGATGTGATGCAGAAAGCACCATTCCCAGAAATGGATTGTTAGGAGCAAAAGATACATGGAGTGATTTCTGCTGCTTGTTTAAGTAGAACATCATGATGGTGTTGTCAGTGGCCACCTGAATTGCCTTGCCTGAAATTATTGTTTTGAAGGTCTTGATGGCCTTTGTTACTACAAGCAGCTCCAGTTTATTTACATATGTGCATATTTCTTTACTTTTTCGTGGCATGAAAAATACATTCATGGCATGAATGTGGAGATCCAGGCAGTGAGCACCTCAGGCTGTGAGACCTGAATGGGTTGTCACTTGAATTTTGGGCCTGAGATGTTTGAATGGCCTTTCCTTGGGTATTCTGTTCCATCACTGGAGGTGTAATCCTAATTTGGGAGTCACAACCAAGATCTAGGAGTTGCTTTCTGTCAACATATTGAAAGAGGCCAGATACCAAGCCTCGAGGGACCATTCTGCACCTTGTGCCCCTCACTGAGGCAGTAAAGCACTCAGAGTATCTTCTGGGGAGGGGGCTTTTCTTGATGCATAAAATGCAGTTTTAAATGAGCCCACTGAGGCCAAAAAAGGCAGGAAGGCCTTAATAATGATGAATACATTTTTTAAAAGGTGGCTGACAGATAAGGGAAGAAATACAATGACAAAGGAGATGATGATGATGACAAAAGCTAAAAATGAGTAAAGTTTTTGATAGGATAAGACAGAAAATAGCTCTAATGGAACATTCCTATGAGTTTTCTTAGTAGTGGAAACTGAGGGATAACGGCTAGGCACAGGAACATGCAGAGGAACAGGGGCTGTTCTAATGGTTCTTTCTTTAAATTCTAGAATGTTTCAGCAAGTTTTGTGCAGGAGCAGGAACATCCACATTTGTGATTCACAGAAACCATGAAGAGAAATTAGGCAGAGAAGGGTGGGAACATCTTTCTTGCACTGGGAAGCAATTGTTTGGGATATATTTGTTTCATGTTTCACAAATAATTGACAAACAGGGAAAAGGTGGGAAGAGATAAAATATTAAGAATATTTCCAAAGAATCCTTCTTTACATTTCTGTGCTATAGTACAAGACCTACAATGTTGTTCCTGCTTTAAAACCTCTCCCACTCTTTTGGCCGAGCATCTTCTCCTGCCCTAACTCTCATCCACATGTTAAAGAATAAGAGTTGCTTCTATAATATGTCCACTTGGAACTGTTGTTTTCTTGAGATTTCTACTTAAAGATAACTTACCTGTTTTACAAGTTCAGGAATTAATATTTCACATCTGAGAAGGAATGGGAGAAAGCTGAATATAACACTAATGGACTAGAGACACTAAATGACAGGAGTCAGAGACCACTGAATTTATTTAATAATCTCTGTCTATTTCAGAAAAAAAAATAGCCTGTGCAATCTTTTTAAAAATAATAACTGGGTTCATTTCGGAGTCTGCACAATGCTTCTCTTTGTCCCTTGTAAGTCTCTCAAATGTCTTATTTTAAAGGAATATATAGTACTCCCGGAAGACATTTTCCCATTTCTATTCTCTTCAACTCCTGTGAGCCCTTGTTCTGTGTGATAAGGCAATCTCCTTCGGGATCTGAGCTGTGTAGTTTCGCACCAGGAGTGACAAGGACTCGACTTGAATAACTGCTGTGCGCAGGTTGTAATTATGTCAGCTGGAGTGTTGAACAAGGGGACTGATTAATGTGAGCCCCAGCCCAGGCATAGTCCCTATCAAAACCTTCGTGCAGGCCAAGCAAGTGGGGATGGGTTAAAGCAGAAAGACAAAACATGCTGTATTGTCCATGATAGATGAATTGCTCCAACAGTCTTCAGGCAGATGTTCCAGGACAGTATAATATACAATTACTCTGCCTTATCACCTTCCAAGGGACAATAAAGCTTCCTCCTTCTATAGCTCATGTGAGTGAAGGCAAAATTAGTTTTACTTTTACAACACTGACTCACTTATCATGTTGCCTTGATTGTGCTTTTACAGCTAAAGAAAACATATATTCCACTTTTAAACTAAAAAAGGTCCTTTTAATAAAAACCAGAGAACTCCTCTGAAACTCTTTTGCCTCAATTCTTGAAACCTTGGAGTTGAGTTCTGAGGTGCAAAAAGAATACAAAGCTCTCCTTAAAGAGGGTGGTATTAACCTGCTTAAGGCTCCCTCACATCCACAAACTCATATGCTTTTTGTATGCATTAATTAGCACTGTGACACTATACTTGGAATCACTAATGCTGCTTATAATCCATGCTGAAAGGTCTAAGAAATCATTTTATTCCTGCTAAACACCCCTCTAGCCAAGATGTCAAGGGTAACGGATCAACATTAAACACATTTCCCCCACCGCCAGCTCAAGGGGACAGCTGTGCTTGTCCGCTGAAACAAACAAACAAACAAACAAACAAACAAACAAACAAAAAACAATGAGCTTTGTGGAACTCTTTATTTGGCATAAATCTGTTTGTACCTTTTGAGGAATATATGAAGAGAGAAAACACATCAAATGGAGTCATATTTTAAGAGAAAGGTATTGTTTTCTTTTTAAATCACTAATCATAAAAACTGAAATATGCTGCCTAAACCCCAAGTGCTTTGGCACAATCAAGTTAAAGGTGTAACTACAGGAACAATTAACATCTGTCAGACATAAAGCTCAAGGGACTTGGATCAACTACAGTGTATAAAACAACAGACCTTTAGGTTGCCAAATGCATCCCATACCATGACCATACATGTCCCTCTAAGTATTACCAATTATGTTTTAAGTGGGGTTTACCAATTTCTAATTCTGCAAATTTCAATATCAGCTTCTCATCCAACTCCATTTCCATGAAAGGTTGAAACAGTTGAATTTGTAATTTACTACATGTACAGTCAAGAGAAAGAAGTATAATATCAAGCACAAATGTCTTTGGGAAAAGCTGGCATGGCAGAGTGAGGGACTAGGGCTCCAAGGACCTCAGTCCAGGAGACCATTTTGGCCAAGGAAACTCACTGAGGAGTAGCAATGGTAAACCCATTCCTTAAATATCTCACAAACCTAGGATATCCTGTTAGAGTCACTATAAATAAAAAGTTACTTGATATCACATAACATTTTTAGTAAGTAGGAAGGAAATGTGAATGATTTTGAATATTTAGGCTGACATAACATGGGGCAAAGGGAGATGCTCTTCTGTCATGTGAGATGATTTTTAAGGGTATGGCAATGCAATAGTAATACCACATCCTCCAAAAAATGGTACATTGGCACCAGATGGCAAGGGGTAGAGTCAGAAGTTAATTGATCCTATTAATGGATTCTGTAATTCAAACCAGTGAGTGTTTTAATGCAAACTTACAGAGGTGTGCCCCTAGACATCTATTAATTTGGAGATTGCCCCCATTTCTCATTTGAGTTTGATATTTCTGTTTCAGATGTTAGGTACAAAAGGAAGCAAAGGAGGATCAGTAAGTCCACAAAAGTTTCTCTTCATGTACCACTTGCTTCTGAAGATAACTATATGAACAAATATTAAGATCTGTTTTTCACTTAGCTTAGCATGACTTCCTAATTCCTAATATATGGTCTTCTAGCTGGCAGCTGAAATGAAATGCCACACAGTAGTGGTTGGAGAATATGGAGAATTAGTGCAGGGAAATTGCCCCAGAGGGAGATCACAGCTGCAATACAAGGATATCTGCAAGTGGGATTTGAAGGCCTTAGGAATGGACCTCAACAGATGGGAAATCTTGACATCTGAGCGTTCAGCCTGGAGGCAGGCGGTGCATCACAGCCTCTCCCAATTTGAAGAGACCCTTGACCAGCAGGCCGAGGCAAAGAGGCAGTCCCAAAAGCAGCAAAATCAGGGAGCTGGACAGGGGACAGATTGTATTTGTCTTCAGTGTGGAAGGGATTGTCACTCTCGAATTGGCCTTCTCAGCCACACTAGACGCTGTTCCAAGTCCTCCATACAGAGCATGTTACCATAGTCTCTCGAGACTGAAGGATGCCTAAATAAGTGGTTGGAGATGTGATTTATAAAATCTTAGAGGTTGCCACAGCTTAACAATAATGAAGAGACCCTGAGACACTTATCCTTGGGCATTGCGAGAAAGCAGAAATGGCATAAGGGCACTTAGGCTAACAGTGGGCTAGATATCTCATCATTCTGCTGTGGTTGCCTCACATTATACTCCAGGATAGGTATTAACTGTCCCATCTCCACTCATTCATTGCCAGAGGTGGTCTCAGTGCACCAGTGGCAGGGACAGTGTGTACATCTCTTCAGTGGAATGTTTGAGAATGCTAAAATAAGAGAGATTTCTCTGCTCTTGTCTGAGATGCCTTTGAATTGGGGGATAAGCATTTAGACCATTTAACAAGATATAGGAAATGTCAGCAGAATAGAACTCTGAGGCATCCCTTCATTAACTTGATTCTTCACAAAGAGAAGTGCTTCTGCAAATAAAAACCATTGAGACTGACCAATACTGACATAAGGCACAGACTACTATGGCCTACAGATCTAACCAGTAATATTTGCCCAGAGATGTAACCCTTAATAACACTTTATCACTGAGGCTCTTGGAGATTTAATAGATTTATAGTCAGGTAACAAACTCTTTGGAACAATTCAAATGGAGAAACAATCACAAAAGCTGCATGGAGGAAATAACGTCTGACCTGACATATCTTCAAATACTGTTACAGATTTCCAAGAAGCATGAATTCATTTTTAAATCACCTACATTAATTAACATTGTATTTGTAGATGCAATAGGTCAGCTGCTGCTTTCTGCTTGTGGGTGGCCTTTAAAAAGACATTTCTAATGTTAGGATTGGCTCACTATTTCTTACAGAGCAAGTCAACTGTTGTGGTTTTTTTTAATGTTCCCCAAATAACAATAATTATGTGCTGTCTTATGTTGATTATGACTTATAGTGATCAGTCCATGTTATTACTGACTTCAACTGGTTCCTCCTTTATTCGTCCACGATTCCTGCAACAAACAGCGATATCTTCTTGCATCCTCTGAACAACTGACTGTCTTTGAATATGAAGGTTGATCAGGGACGTGACTTTGCTGCATTGACCTGTTATGGTCAGCAACAGCTAGCATATGCCAACCATACCTATTTCTTGCCTGTTTAATGTGCATCACTTTCCAACCACCACAGAAGTTCAAATTTTACAAGGCAAACTGAGTGCTGTTGCTGGAGTGGTACATCAGGGAGGATTCGGCTTCTAAAGCAGTCAGAAAAATAAATGGCAATTTAAAATACCTTTATAGCTAGATCTCAAAATGGCACTGCTGAGTAACAACTGCGTATCTATGATGCAATAAAACAAGTCTCTGGAAAGGCCCTAAGTCAACAGCCCTGCCCTGTCACCACTAAAATTTAATAATTAGCCTGAAGGGGGTGAAAGGATGGGTGTGTATGCTGTGGATGTAAATGTATAAATACCTTATTTTAAAAGGTTCGTGGTGGCATCATAAAGTGTGGCTTTCAAATGGTTTATGATGTCATCTAAAATGTCATGCTATATTTATAGACACGTAATACAAAGAGAAATTTTATAGCAATATAAACTGTAGAGCTTTCTGGACATGTATCTTAATAGCAATATTGCTGCTGAACAGAATATAAAAAGATAGTACAGTTGTACAGAATGCCGGCTGTTCCTCTCAGCCAGCAGGGAAAAAGAAGACTAAGAGCTAGACTCTGAACTTGGTAATGTGCCACGAGAAAGGAAAAATACACCACTGGGGGACACATTGTGTCTGGTGAGTCACGGTTCATCTTCTGGTACTTCCTTACACCACAGTGAAACAACTGCTTTTAGGGTATAAGAGCAAACAGCTACTACTTCTACAGATTCCTGCACAGCTGCAGGATTTTTCCTCTCTCCATTGTATTCAGTCCATGTGCTTATGGGCTATTGTAGCTGCAAAGAGTCAGTATTAGCTACTGGGAAGAAAAGTTGTCTCTTCAGCAACAATGACAAGTCCATGGCTACCAGCTAGGGAAGGGGAAACTGAGAGTTTGCTACTTGAAAAGTAGGTTAACTACGGGTAAGAATCTTCACTCCTACTCTCTCTTGCCCAGGCTGTTTGTTCCTCTTGGCATAAACTTCAGGCTTCAAACTTTGAAGCTCATGATTTCTAAGGAAGCCGCTTACAAAGCAGTAACTTCCCACAGTGTATGTGCAATCACATTGGGAAAACTGCATGTCTGTAATGCTTTACAAATTAGTGCAGACACTTTTATCACACATCTTCATCTAGTCAAAAATGAAGAGAAACAACAGCTTGTCATCATTTTGGACAGGTTGTAGCAAATGATGTGCTTATCAGGAGCTTATATGAATATGAGGCTCACTTCTTATCTCCATCAAACTATGTTAATATTGCCTTCTTTTGTTCCCTACTTGGGCCTTTTACTTTTCAATTGCCCCTGCT